>NW_027223719.1:0-62500 GCF_029378745.1 Bos indicus
TTTTTTTTTTCTTTTTTCTTTTTTCACTCTTTTTTTTATTCAATTTTAATTTAAAAAAAATTATACATGTGTTCCCCATCCTGAACCCTCCTCCCTCCTCCCTCCCCATACCATCCCTCTGGGTCGTCCCAGTGCACCAGCCCCAAGCATCCAGCATCGTGCATTGAACCTGGACTGGCATCTCGTTTCATACATGACATTTCACATGTTTCAATGCCATTCTCCCAAATCTTCCCACCCTCTCCCTCTCCCATAGAGTCCATAAGCCTGTTCTATACATCAGTGTCTCTTTTGCTGTCTCATATACAGGGTTATCATTACCATCTTTCTAAATTCCATATATATGCGTTAGTATACTGTATTGGTGTTTGTCCTTCTGGCTTACTTCACTCTGTATAATAGGCTCCAGTTTCATCCACCTCATTAGAACTGATTCAAATGTATTCTTTTTAATGGCTGAGTAATACTCCATTGTGTATATGTACCACAGCTTTCTTATCCATTCATCTGCTGATGGACATCTAGGTTGCTTCCATGTCCTGGCTATTATAAACAGTGCTGCGATGAACATTGGGGTACACGTGTCTCTTTCCCTTCTGGTTTCCTCGGTGTGTATGCCCAGCAGTGGGATTGCTGGATCATAAGGCAGTTCTATTTTCAGTTTTTTAAGGAATCTCCACACTGTTCTCCATAGTGGCTGTATTAGTTTGCATTCCCACCAACAGTGTAAGAGGGTTCCCTTTTCTCCACACCCTCTCCAGCATTTATTATTTGTAGACTTTTGGATCGCAGCCATTCTGACTGGCATGAGATGGTACCTAATTGTGGTTTTGATTTGCATTTCTCTGATAACGAGTGATGTTGAGCATCTTTTCATGTGTTTGTTAGCCATCTGTATGTATTCTTTGGAGAAATGTCTGTTTGCTTCTTTGGCCCATTTTTTGATTGGGTCATTTATTTTTCTGTAATTGAGCTGTTGGTATATTTTTTGAGATTAATTCTTTGTCAGTTGCTTTGTTTGCTATTATTTTCTCCCATTCTGAAGGCTGTATTTTCATCTTGCTTATAGTTTCCTTCACTGTGCAAAAGTTTTTAAGTTTAATTAGGTCCCATTTGTTTATTTTTGCTTTCATTTCCATTACTCTTGGAGGTGGTACCTAGAGGATCCTTCTGTGATTTATGTCAGAGAGTGTTTTGCCTATGTTTCCTCTAGGAGTTTATAGTTTCTGGTCTTATGTTTATATCTTTAATCCATTTTGAGTTTATTTTTCTATATGGTGCTAGAAAGTGTCCTAGTTTCACTCTTTTGCAAATGGTTGACCAGTTTACCTAGCACCACTTGTTAAAGTGATTGTCTTTTCTCCACTGTATCTTCTTGCCTCCTTTGTCAAAGATAAGGTGTCCATAGGTGCGTGGATTTATGTCTGGACTTTCTATTATGTTCCATTGATCTATATTTCTGTCTTTTTGCCAGTACCATACTCTCTTGATGACTGCAGCTTTGTAGTATAGCCTGAAGTAAGGCAAGTTGATTCCTCTAGTTCCATTCTTCTTTCTCAAGATTGCTTTGGCTGTTCGAGGTTTTTTTGTATTTCCATACAAGTTATTAAATTATTTATTCTAGTTCTCTGAAAAATACCGTTGGTAGCTTGAAAGGGATTGCATTGAATCTATAGATTGCTTTGGGTAGTGTACTCATTTTCACTATATTGATTCTTCCAGTCCATGAACATGGTATATTTCTCCAGCTATTTCTGTCCTTTTTGATTTGTTCATCCCTGTTTTATAGTTTTCTATATATAGGCCTTTTGTTTCTTTATGTATATTTATTCCTAAGTATTTCATTCTTGTCGTTGCAATGGTGAATGGCATTGTTTCCTTAATTTCTCTATTTTTTTATTTTTATTATATAGGAATGCAAGGGATTTCTGTGTGTTGATTTTATATCCTGAAATTTTACTGTATTCATTGATTAGCTCTAGTAATTTTCTGGTGGAGACTTTTTGGTTTTCTATATAGAGGATCATGTCATATGCAAACAGTGAGAGTTTTACTTCTTTTCTAACCTGGATTCCTTTTATTTCTTTTTCTTCTCTGATTGCTGTGGCCAAAACTTCCAAAATCATATTGAATGGTAGTGGTGAGAGTAGGCACCATTGTCTTGTACCTGACTTTAGAGGAAATGCTTTCAATTTTTCATCATTGAGGATAATGTTTACTGTGGGTTTGTCATATATAGCTTTTATCATATTGAGGTATGTTCCTTCTATTCCTGCTTTCTGGAGTGTTTTTATCATAAATGGATGTTGAATTTTGTCAAAGGCTTTCTCTGCATCTATTGAGATAATCATATAGTTTTTATTTTTCATTTTGTTAATGTGGTGTATTACATGGATTGACTTGTGGATATTAAAGAATCCTTGCATCCCTGGTATAAAGCCCAGTTGCTCATGATCTATGATCTTTTTAATATGTTGTTGGATTCTGTTTGCTAGGATTTTGTTAAGGATTTTTGCATTTATGTTCAACCGTGATATTGGCCTATAGTTTTCTTATTTTGTGGCATCTTTGTCAGGTTTTAGTATTAGGGTTATGGTGGCCTCATAGAATGAGTTTGGAAGTTTATCTTCCTCTACAATTTCCTGGAAGAGTTTGAGTAGGATGGGTGATAGCTCTTCTCTAAATTTTTGGTCGAATTCAGCTCTTAAGCCATCTGGTACTGGGCTTTTGTTTGCTAGAAGATTTTTGATTAGTTTCAGTTTTCATGCTTGCGATGGGTCTGTTAAGATTTTCTATTTATTCCTGGTTCAGTTTTGGAAAGTTGTACTTTTCTAAGAAGTTGTCTATTTCTTCCAAGTTGTCCATTTTGTTGACATATAGTTGCTGATAGTAGTCTCTTATGATCCTTTGTATTTCTGTGTTGTCTGTTGTGATTTCTCCATTTTTATTTCTATTTTTGTTGATTGTATTTTTCTCCCTTTGTTTCTTGATGAGTCTGGTTTGTAAATTTTATTTATCTTTTCAAAGAACCAGCTTTTAGTTTTGTTGATTTTTGCTAAGGTCTCTTGTTTCTTTTGCATTTATTTCTACCCTGATTTTTATAATTGATTTCCTTCTACTAGCCCTAGCGTTCTTCATTTTCTTTTCTAGTTACTTTAGGTGTAGAGTTAGGTTTTTTATTTGACTTTTTTTTTTCTTGATGTAAGCCTGTATTGGTATGAACCTTCCCCTTAGCACTGCTTTTACAGTGTCCCAAGGGTTTTGGGTTGTTGTGTTTTCATTTTCATTCGTTTCTATGCATATTTTGATTTCTTTTTTGATTTCATCTGTGATTTGTTTGTTATTCAGAAGTGTGTTGTTTAGCCTCCATATGTTGGAATTTTTAATCGTGTTTTTCCTGTAATTTACATCTAATTAAGTAATTTACATCTAATGCAGTAAGCTGCATTGTGAACAGAAAAGATGCTTGCAATGATTTCAATTTTTTTGAATTTACCAAGGCTAAATTTATGGCCCAGGATGTGATCAATCCTGGAGAAGGTTCTGTGTGCACTTGAGAAAAAGGTGAAATTCATTGTCTTGGGGTGAGATGTCCTATAGATATCAATTAGGTCTAACTGGTCCATTTTATCATTTAAACCTTGTGTTTCCTTGTTAATTTTCTGTTTAGTTGATCTATCCATAGGTGTGAGTGGGGTATTAAAGTTTCCCACTATTATTATGTTATTGTTAATTTTCGCTTTCATACTTGTTAGCATATGCCTTACATATTGTGGTGCTCCTATGTTGGTGCATATATATTTATAATTGTTATATTCTCTTCTTGGATAGATCCTTTGATCATTATGCAATGTCCTTCTTTGTCTCTTTTCATAGCCTTTATTTCAAAGTCTATTTTATCTGATATGAGTATTGCTAGTCTTGCTTTCTTTTGGTCTCCATTTGTGTGAAATATCTTTTTCCAGCCCTTAATTTTCAGTCTGTATGTGTCTCTTGTTTTGAGGTGGGTCTCTTGTAGACAGAATATACAGGGGTCTTGTTTTTGTATCCTTTCAGCCAGTTTTTGTCTTTTGGTTGGGGCATCCAACCCACTTACATTTAAGGTAATTATTGATAAGTATGATCCCATTGCCATTTCCTTTGTTTTTGGGTTCAAGTTTATACACCTTTTCTGTGTTTCCTGTCTAGAGAAGATCCTTTAGCATTTGTTGAAGAGGTGATTTGGTGGTGCAGAATTCTGTCAGCTTTTTCTTGTTTGTAAAGCTTTTGACTTCTTCTTCATATTTGAATGAGAGTCTTGCTGGGTACAGTAATCTTGGTTGTAGGTTTTCTCTTTCATCACTTTAAGTATGTCCTGCCAATCCCTTCTGGCCTGAAGAGTTTCTATTGAAAGATCAGCTGTTATCCTTATGGGAATCCCCTTGTGTGTTATTTGTTGTTTTTTCCTTGCTGCTTTTAATATTTGTTCTTTGTGTTTGATCTTTGTTATTTTGATTATGTGTCTTGTGGTGTTTTGCCTTGGGTTTATCCTATTTGGGACTCTCTGGGTTTCTTGAACTTGGGTGACTATTTCCTTTCCCATTTTAGGGAAGTTTTCAACTATTATCTCCTCAAGTATTTTCTCGTGGCCTTTCTTTTTGTCTTCTTCTCTGGGAATCCTATGGTTTGAATGTTGGGGTGTTTGACATTGTCCCAGAGGTCCCTGAGGTTGTCCTCATTTCTTTTAATTGTTTTCTTCTTTTTTCCTTTCTACTTAATTTATTTCCACCATTCTATCTTATACCTCACTTATTCTATTCCTCTGCCTCCATTATTCTACTGTTGGTTCCCTCCAGAGTGTTTTTGATTGCATTTATTGCATTATTCATTATATATTGACTCTTTCTTATTTCTTCTAGATCCTTGTTAAACATTTCTTGCATCTTCTCAATCCTTGTCTCCAGGGTATTTATCTGTAACTCCATTTTGTTTTCAAGATTTTGGATCATTTTGAATCATTTTTATTATCATTATTCTGAATTCCTTTTAGGTGACTCCTTATTTACTCCTCACCCTCTTGGGGGGCCCATGCTTCCTAAAGTTCCAGCTCTCGTGTTTGTCCCCAAAGTTGTTGGTAGACATCTCGTCTGTATTCTCTCCTCCCTCCACCCAAAACTGAACCCTCCCCGAGCTCCATGGCTCCGCATCCCAGGCAAGGAGACCTGAAAGGGCCTAGGGGGAGAAGATGCCCCTTCCTTCCTCTCTCTCTAAGCCTGATGACCTGGGGAGTCTGGCAGCATGTCGAGGAGGGCCTGATAATCATCCTAACTGAGGGGTGCTTCCAGGATTGCCTCAACTCCTTCTTCCTCCACAGCAGCCCCCGGAGAAGACTGGGATGTGTCCTGGATGGCCCTAGTAGCCATAATTTCCTCTAGGAGCCTGGCTTATCCGAGGAGGGCTGGATAGTAACCTGTGAAAACAGTAGAGGACCCTGGGGAAGGACCAGAGAGCCTGGGGCCCCTGTGGCCGCCAAGAGCTCATCTAGGAGGCTTGTTGAGCTTGAAAGGCTGGGGGGCTGGGTCTGTGGCTCTAGCAGAGGGGTCATGCCTTCACCAAAGGGTTACTCTGGCCACCACGGGATGTATGTCTCAGACTGTAGAGGTGGCAGACTGGCCCCTGGCCCAGGCTGCCAAGGGGCTGTGACAGCAGGAGAGCATTTGGCCCAGAGAACTGCTACCTGGGGAGGAGGTAGTGGAGGACACCGATGCCAGGGGAAAGAAGCCAGTCCCCAGAGGACAGTGGCTCCACTGGTGCTCCTTCCCCTGACCCATGCCTCCTTATTGAGGCCGGGATGCGCCATTGGTTGGTATGTGGGTGGGGGGGTAGGGGGTGGTGGATGGATGACACTGAGATCAGCTAGCCTGGCCTCTCCTGCGGGCATGGCCTTGAACTTGGCTTGCTGGTGCTTGGGGCTTCCCTGATAGCTCAGTTGGTAAAGGATCTTCCTGCAATGCGGGAGACCCTGGTTCGATTCCTGCGTTTGCAAGATCCACTGCAGAAGGGAGAAAGATACCATCTGGCCTCCAGAAGTAGTGCACGGGGTCGCAAACCATCAGACAGGACTGTGTGTGTGCTAAGTTGCGTGTGCATGCCCGCACACATGAAGCAGAGTGGGGGAATAGACCTTTTGCCCTGGGACGATCATAGGGCAGGTGGCTCGAATTCTGCCTTTCCTCCTCTTCAGGTCAATTACCAGCCCAATGGAGGGGCAGGGACAGCAGGCAGGGAGTGGGCAGAAAAGAATCCTGTGAAGCCAGTGGGCTTTCCCAGCCTGCCTTGCCTTCTGAAACTCCCTGGCTTTCCCGCCTTTTCACATTTCCAAACATAGGTTGGCCTCAATTGCCTCCACAGTCTCCTCCCAGGCATTCCCGGACACAGGAAGCTCTCCCTAGTGCCTCCACCTAGATCCCTTGCTTTCCTTGCCTCCATATCCCACGTCCCTCCCCAACTTCTCTGTGCCACCCTGGTGTCCTTTCCCTACAGCAGTCCCAGCCCACCGCCCCCAGGCCTTTGACTTGCCAGGAGCTCAAGTCTACTGCCAGAGACTTAATGGGCCAGTGTCTCCAATGGCAGCTCACGCCATTTGGGGATTTTTCAGGTGGTGCCTCATGCCCACACCTCCCCAGCCCATCCCCCAGCCCAAGTGCCTTGGAGATATCCATGAAAGGGGACAGTGTACCCCCTACTGTTAGGAATAGGTTCCACTAAACCAAGGAAGGAAGCATGGACATTCTGGACAGAACGAAGACCTGACCTGTGCCAACAATGGGACATGGAAAGTGTGTGCTTTCTTACAGAAACGGAGGGCAGAGAGGAGAAAGATGAGGAAATAAGGAGGAAGGAACAGACAAAGAAGGAAGAAGGCTGCGTGAAGCAACGTGGGGGATGGACGAGAGCCACCTCTCATTTTGCTCTAAACAGATCCCAATGAATTGAAAAGAAACGAATGAACCACAACACCACACGCTCAGCTGTCATTAGCAATGTATTCTTTGGCCACCCAGGTTTCTAAACCCAACCACGGGGTTCACATGAGAACAGGCAGGGGTTTGTATGTATTCTTTACAAAAGTGAATCAGATGTTTTTCTGTCAATGGTTTCCATAATCAGACTATCATGGAAATCCATCCATCCATTCATCCATCCATTTATCCACCCAGCCACCATTGTTTCGCTTCTTTTCTGTTCTCTACATTTTTAATAGCGAGTGAGTGAGAGAGTCTTTCAATGGTTTGATAGGATTTTTGAATGTCGTGGGACCATGGTACTTTTCAGCCATGGATGAATGTGATGGCTTCTTTTGTCCACTTCAGCTTTCAGGGTTATCCTGAACTCCCCGCCAAGTGAGGCCTGTGTGTCGCTGTGTGCTGGAGGACACTGCTATCCACATCTTGATCTTGGACTGAATAAAACCACCATTGGGACTGTGTTCCTTGGCTTCTTTTCCTTTCCCTATGGCACTCACCTGACTGTCCTGTCCACTCTTTGGATCCTTTCTCTCCCCCTCCCCCTCAAGGAAATCGGTCCTTTTCTTTCTCCTCCTTCTGCTCTTCCTCCTCCCTCTCACCCTAGTTTCTCTCCCCACTTCCCCCCTCCAAATCCAACTCTTCTCAAATTGACGTCTAACTGACTGCCAACGTTTTGTTTTGCCTTCTTTCCTTCCTTCCTTCTTTCTTTCTTTCCTTTTATTTTTTTTGGTTCCCCCATTAATTTTCAGCTGTACAGACGAGATTTTTTAGTGTAGTGCATGACACAGCGATCATCAGGATACATCTAGTTAGTGACTGTCTGTCACCACTTGGTATCACGGCAAATGATGTTTGGTTTCATGGCCTACCTGTGACTCATTTATTTCATAAGTGGAAGGTTGCACTGCTTTGTCTGTCTCCCTCACCAGTGGCACTCACTCATTCTCTCCCCAACTCCACCCCCACCACCAGTTCCCCCCCTCCCTCCTCTGGACACCACCCATGTGTTCCTTTGTGGTAACTATAAGCCTGCTTCTGTTTTGTTCTGTTCTGTTCATGGTAGATCGTTTGGTAGGTTCTGCATGGAAACAACTGATCTCAGGTATTTCATTTAGCATAATACCCTCTAAAGGTCTCTCCAAGTTCCTGCAGACTGTGAGATTTCATTACCTTCTGGTGGGATATATGTTTCTGTCCGTGTATGTACATGTATGTCTTTGAGTATGTATATGTACATATATACACCATACATACACACACGCACACACATAGACATCTACACAGACACATGTGTATATATATGCACATATGCACATGTACACTGACTTATATGTATGTGCATATATACACGTGCGAGTACATGCATGTACACACGTGTTTGCATACGTGTGTACATGTTTGTGCATCTATGCACATCATTCTGTGCATATGCACTATATAAGCACACGTGTACCTGTACATACGTACATGCATGTATGTTTACTTATATATACTTGTGTGTATATATACACATATACACTCGTACGTCTGTGTGGACGTATATACACTATATGTATGCGTCCATATGTATGTATACATGTGTATGTATATGTGTGCTTATACACACACGGATATATGTGTATATGCAAGCATGCACATACATGTACACATATACATGCATACACACCTGTGCATATACATCACACGTATACACACATGTGCATCTATATGCGTTGACACGTCCACATTTATTTATATGTATGTGCATATGTATATCGACATATCCTCACATATGAGCATGTGTATTCATGCCTGTCTATATTAGTGTATGTATGTGTATATATGCCTGTATATATGTATATCCACGCAAGCATACATGCACACTATAAACCCCTAGGCATACACGTGCGCATACAGACACATGAGTGTATGTAAGCATGCCCTTCATATGTATTTGTGTATACGCATGTGTGCACGTATATATAGACGTGAATATGCATGCGTATACATGTGTACACGCATATATGCACATGTGTATGCATTCTCTCTCTCTCTCTCTCTCTCTGACTTTTAAGCTGCCAGAGCAGTTCTACGACTTGACTTTTCTGCCTGGTGGTTTTGTTTCATTTCGGTTCTACTTCAAAAAGTTGTTTATTCATTTAATTGGCTGTTGGCATGGATCCAGGGTTTATTTAGTGGCTCCCTATTGATTCCGTACTCCTCACCACCACGCCCTCAACCCACCTGCCCGGCCCCCACCGCCCCACCCCCATACCCCCACAGCCTTGCCACCCCAAACCGCCCAGCTGCCCACCTTTCCGGTGTTTGTGGCCAGTTATTTTGAAATCCACGTTCTCCTGACCTCAAGTGCACTTTCCCCACCCACTCACATATGCTTCTGTTTGTTGTCTTTGGACTTTGTCATGGTCTCTACCCAGATTGAATTTTGCTTTCTCTTGTTGGGGGTCCGAGTGTCTTCTTTTCCTTTCCTGCTCCTGGGCTTGCGTGTCTGTGTCTGTGTCTGCTTTCAAAAGTCCTGCTTTGTTCTCCGAGCAGTGCTTGCCTGGTTTCGTTTTGCCAGTCACTCCCTCCCTCTTTCGGGGGAGGGGGTCCAAGGGAGCCTGGGATGTCACTGGTGCCCCTCTCTCCGCCGACACCACCCCGTGTGAGCCCCTGCCACCAGCGTCTCCGTGGAATGTCCCGCCACCACCCTGGAATCGCGTGGGGGAGGGCGTCTCCTTCATGGTAGCCTCCTGAGGAGATATTTCCCAGCTCCTCTCCCTCTGCAGCCGGGGTCGTGTCGCGTCGCGTCGCTCCGCGGCAGAGGCTCCGGGCCGAGCTTGGGCGTTTGCGCGGCCGGCGCTGTGGCGTGCTCGGCGGGCAGAGACAGCGACCTGTCCTCGGGACATTCGAGCCAGTTGTCGGGAGCCACCTGGCGGCCGCTTTTATATTGTCCCTCCCCTCCGGAGCTTTGGCGATGCCTTCAGGAGGGTTGTGACTCAGCCGCCGGGCCGGAGGCAGAGTTCTCAGACACCGGCTATGCTGGCGGCGACAGTCCCGGTGGCGCCGAGGCCTAGGGACATCCTGCTGTCGCTGAGATTGGTTCTGTAGGTTTCTAAGGTGGGTGACCGTCCCGGCGCTCCAGATCTGGGTTCTGGGGCGGCCTGACCGGGTCGACCAGCATCTCCCTGTGCCCCTGCAGCCGCAGAGACGGACTGGGTGGACCCTACCTGGGACGGGCCGCTGCAGTGGGCAGGGAGAGGGTTTTCCCTGCCTGGAGCGCCTGGACTCGGACTCCACGGTCCGGCATCCTCCTGGGCCACCCTCAGGAGCGTTCGCTTCACCCTCGGCCCCCACCCCCCTCTGGAAGTGGGACCAGCCTGGACTGTGGTGTGGAGGTCGCTGGAGGGCGCGCCTGGTTCCAGACCCTCGGGTTCTTTCTGAGCGGGGTGTTTTCCGCGTCGCAGTCCGGAATGTGAGCCCCACCCGCCGGAGTCATGAGGATTGAACAAAAGAGGCTGGCTGGCGCAGGCGCATGTGCGGTGGGGTCCGGTCACCCGAGGTGTCTCCCGGCACACGTTTTTTCTTTTTCAAAGTCCTGATAGGTCCGGAGACGTGGATGGACCAGACTCTGCTTCCAAGGGTGGCTGGGGAGGGCGCGCTCGACCCTTCAGCGTGCCCTCGTGGGTCTCAGTCGTCGGACGCAACTTTTCCTCACCCCTCCCCAACTCCCTGAATCCCGGTCAGGAGGTGGGGACAGGATCAGGCCGTCCTGGGTGCCCCATCTAGTACGGTCTGGGCCCTGGGCGTGGTTCCTGGTCGGGCCGCTCCTCTCATTGGAGGCACCTCACTGACGGTTCTTTTATCTTTTTGCACATCAAAGCCAAAACCCGTTCGGAGACTCGGACTGAACAGTACACCTACCCATGTGGGTGAGGCAGGGAGGGCGTCCCTGGTCAGCTCACTCTCCCTTGGGGTCTGTCCCACCACTTTTGCCACCATGCGCCCCTCCCCCCTTCTCCCCTCTGCCCCCACCCCATCGACCAGATGACCCCCCGAGAGCTCCAGGCCTGGTGTTTATGGGGTAGTTCTGGAGACAGGTGGCTGGGCCAAGGTTCCAGGGTCTCTTTCTGTGAGTCATAGGTGGGCCCCGCTATTGGCTGCTGTCATTTTGTCACCCTTAATGGGCCTTTTTTGTCACCAGATAAGTGCCAACATGGTGTGATTTGGTGTCTATTGCCAAGGACTTTGGGTCTCTGGGTGCATGTGGGGCTTCAGACTTTTGGGCTGCCAGCTGGTGCCTGATTCAGCCTTTGCTACTGGAGCTGCCCTTCTGGGCCTGTGTGCTGGCTCCCGTATGATGTGTCTGGCTGACCCAACTGGTGGTGCCATCTCCTGTCTCTGGGTGACCTGAGGACAGTGGGGTGAAGTGTGTGGGTTTTCTACCTGTGTGCTCTGTGCTGCAGGCACCCGGTGGTGGCTGGGACAACCCCCACCTTGCATTCTCTTCCTGGGGTTGTTGGCTGTTCTCACCTGAGGCAAGGTTGGGGTGGGGAGGTTGCTCATGAGGCTTAAAGTAGGCATCTCTTGTGCCTCCCACCTGTTCCACCTTGGCTCAACTGATTGATGTTGTGTTGTTGTGCTCTCCTGGGCCAAGCCTAAGCTGTGCTGGATGAGGGATGAGTGTTCCTGGTGAATGTGTCTACTCTTCTTGGTCTGTCTTTGATGAGGGATGAGTGTTCCTGGTGAATGTGTCTATTTTTCTTGGTCTGTCTGTGGGGCCTTATGCCTGTCTTTCCCCCTACCTGTTGGGAAGGGTGAGGAAGGCAGGGGTTGGGTGTAGTCTCTGGCTCTGACCTTTGGTCTCCTGTCCCTTGCCTTGGGGCATTAGTGGGGCTGTTGGTCTTCTAACCCAGCAGATGCCCTTGCTTTGCCTTCATGGTATGTGCCCCATGAGCAGCCTTCCCCACAGTGGGGAGGGCTGTGCTGTGGCTGCACTGTGTGCCATGTGTGGGTATGTGAGTGTACCTTGTTTGACCCTCAGTGCTGTCCCTGGAGTGCTCCAGGTTGTCCCTCAGATCCCTGAGGCTAAGTGGTGGTGTCATTTCCCTTAACCCAGTGTCCTCCTTGGGTCCCTGCCATCATGGTGTGTGTCTTGTGAATAGCTTTTGGGGGGGTTCAGATGGTAGGAGAGGAGTGCCTGTTCCCTTGTGGAGGCTGATGGATGAGGCCTTGCAGGGAGTGGGGTGTGGGCTCTGCCCTGGCTCTGACTGTGCACATGCTCCTGTGTGGTTGTCCACTTACCTGTACTGTAGACCCCCCTATCCTGCCCAGCTGAAGACTGGCAGCTTGTGGAGTGCCTCTGTGGGCCTGAAGGAGAGATAATAGGGTGAGGGATGGCATTCCCTTGGTGAGAAAGCCTTCTCTAGTGATTCAAGAGGGAGCCTTGGGGTACTGAAGCCCCCAACCACTGCCCCTCTGAAGTATGCAGTGGCCACTGTGGTGGCTGCCAGAGCATGTGGGCAGAAAACCCCCCTCTCCTCTGTGGGAGGTGGGGTGGGTGCACTGGCCACCCAGTGAGGCCATGTGCTGCTTGTTGCCTACTGTGGTCTGTGCCTCCCCCCTCTGAGTCAGGGGAGGGTCCTGCTGGGCCTGGCTGGGTGTTTAGCAACTGGGGGGCTGTGTGTGTGCTGTGTGCATGGCTGGCCCTGTGGTGTGAACCCAGCAGGAAGGGGGGTGTGAAGTGCAGTGCCTTGTTGGCCCTGACTTCCCCAGCCCCACAGTTGGGGTGAGGAGCCTATTGTGCCTGCCCTTGCCCTTGAACTGTAGCTGGTGGCAGTGTGCAGTCATTGTTTGGGCTGCCTTGTTTGAGAGTGTGTCCCCAGGATGTTGAACCTCAGGGTCAGACTAGATGGAAGATGGATCTGTGGAGGACCAATGGAGGAAGATGGGTGGATGGCATGCAGGCCCTGGTGGCAGGGCTGGGTTGTGGGGCCTGCTCTGGGAATGGCTAGGACTGGCTGGCATCCCAGGTGTTTCAGGACTGCCCTTGTGTGTGGGTGGTGGTGGGATCCTGTGCTGGTTTTCCTGGTGGCCTGGCTGTGTCCTGGTATTTTCTGGTCCCCAGATGGTGCCTGTGCCCCTGTCCTGTGGCCCCTGCCATGCATGCTTGCTGGCCCCTCTTTGCCACTGCTGGCCTTTCCTCCTTGTTTTGTGCATGTGACTGCCTGTGTTCCCTTCTCCTGGCTGGGAATGAACTGGCCTCACTTTATGTGGGTGTCATCCCCTGGCCTCTGATGGCTGGTGGTGTCCCTGGGTGGAGCAGTGCCCTTGGAGCCCTGAAAAAAGGGGTAAGGTGGGGAGCCTTGCATGTGTGAGGACCATGGGAGCCACTGGTTTGTGGTGGGGTGTGTCTTCTCCCAGGCTGGCTGCAGCTCAGGTTCTGTAGGTAGTGGTGGGTGTAAGCCCTATGAGGGTGGGGGTACCAGTCTGTTGTCCCAGGTGTGTTGAAGGACTGCCCCTGTGCTGTGAGGCCTTTGGTATTGAGGTCCTGTAGTGTGCCCTGGTGGTTGACTTGTGTCCCCTGGGTTGCTTTAAGCTATTCCCCTCATGGTGGTGCATGGTCACCCCACCTCTGCTGCTGGTTCTGTGGTGTTGGCCTCATGTGGCTGCACCCTGTTGGTGCCCCTCTCTATCTGTCTGCCTCAGTCTGTTCCCTGTCTGCTTCTCCCTGGGGCCATGCCCTGGTGTGTCTCACTTCCCTGGCCTGCTGTGTCTTTACCCATTGCCCATTTTGCTGCTGCTTTTCTGCCACTGTCATTGTGTGCTGGACAAGAGGGAGCACCTGTGACCCCTACCCCCCACCAGCTCTACACTGAGCCCCTGCTCTGGTGCACTTGCCTGAGTGCAGGTTGGGCCCCTGGTCTGCCCCCTGTGGGCTGGTTGCCATGTCCTCATTGCCCAGCATCCCCTATTCCTTGTGGGTGGAGGGATGGATGCCAGGGGTGTGTGACAGCCATCTCTGGTGTGGCCTTGGCTGGGTGTGGCCTGGCTGGGGGTCCCTGGCCTGGTTCCTAGGGCCACCAGGATGGGTGGGCTTGTGAGGAGGGTGGGGTGGAGGAGCCCTCCTCTTCTCATACCTCTGTGGGGGTGGTGGCAGCCCACTGTGAGGCTCTTGTGGACTGAGGGAGTGTGCTTGATCATCCTTGCCAAGGGAAGGAAGGGGTGGTTGGCTGGTGTTTTACATTCCCCCCACTGCTGAGTGCTTTCTTGAACCCCTCTCCTGGCTTCATCACCTCCTGGGCCTTCTTGATCACCACCACAGTGTGTTGCATCCTGGGCCTACACCCCATGCTCCTTGTGTTTACTCCCCCACCTGGTTGATCCTGCCAGTAGGATATGATTGTCTCAAAGATTAAACAGCTGGTACAGTGAAACTGAATAGCTGAGCTGGACCCACTTGGGCTCTGCTTGGGGTGCTGAGCTCTTTGGTTTTGAAAACCATATATAGGGGAGTAAAAGGCAGACAGGCACATCAGAAGTTGTGATTGTCCAGATTACTGTGCTGGTGCTTCCATGGCACCCATTTGACAGCCTGCCTGGCTAAAGACCACAACACTATCCTGCTATATGTTTCCACCCATCTTGAGGAGATGCCTGGAAAATGTCTTGATGGGGCCTCTCCAAGATTTCCCTCCATCATGATACCAATGAGAGGGAACCTGGCTTCTTGGGGCCAACATGAGCATGGGCCATATTTGCTGTCACTAGCTGAAAAGGGAAGGAAGCTGATGTGAATGCCAACCTGCAATGCCATGCAGAAGGCACTAGGCCATTGTGGAGAGAGCCACAGAAGGAGGCAAAGCCACAGAGCTCTCTGACTCCCATTTCCACAGGAAGATGAGGATAAAGGGCCCTATCCCAGCCTCCCCTCCCCCTGCCCCCTCAAGCAACACTATCTTCACAGAAAAGAAAGGGAAGGCATGTCTGTGCCAAAGGAGCAAAATGAACCAATGATGCCTCTTTGGGCACACCTGATACCTGGGACCTGTGGGCCCAGCCCATTGGTCCCTGCCATTCTTGGTGATGGGTTGACATGTTTTTCTGGTAACCCTTGGCTGGGCATTCCACAGATCACCTGAGATGTGATCTGACCCAAGGGACTGAGGGCAAATGTACTGCTTGGGGTGCAGGAGGAGCTGGATGAAGTCTTGGTGGGAGAGCTACATGGATGCTGTAGACTGCTGGCTAGTGGGCAAGGACACAGCACATCAGGACTTTGGAGAGTGTGAGGCAGCTCTGCCCCTATTCATGTAAATAGGGGTGGGTGCTCAAATGGAGGGGATGCCCCTCAAGCAGAGACCCTGGATCCCCTGAGCCACCTCCCCAGACATCCTGGAGCCTGTTGCTGTGCACTACTGTGGTGGAAATGTGCTGGGTGGTGCCCAGTTGCTGGATGGGGGGTGGTCCCCCACAGACCCCACACTGGCCCTGACTTAAAACCCCTGTGAACCCCTGCCACCCACCTTCACCTTCAGATGGAGGGAAGAGTGGTGAGGGGCAGAGGGAGGGTGGGTGGAGGGGTATGGAGAAATGGGGGTGGGAAAAACCTGCTGGGCTGATGGCATGGCCAGACCTGCTGCTGGGTTGAATCCTCTGGGTGGACTGTGTGGACCCCACCAGTTTACCTTTTAATGGTTTCATGCCCTCTTGAACTCTCTCTTCAAAGTTCTTTTAACTTTCCCTTATGGTACTTGTTGACAATCGGTCTTGTGTTGGTATTTAGCCTTAGATGGGGTTTACCACCTGATTTGGGCTGCATTCCCAAGCAACCCAACTCTGGGAAGACCCAGGCCCAGTGCACTGGGGGCCACTACTGGGTCACACCATCCATAGGCTGGGCCTCAATCAGAAGGACTTGGGCCCCACATGAGTGGTGCCTGGGAGTGGGTCTTCTGTCTGCCACATGTCCTGTGCCCTACCATGGGGTGGGGATTCAGTGCAGGGTTCTTACATGTTCACTCGCCTTTATTGAGGGAATCTGGGTTAGTTTTTTTACCTCCATTACTAATATATACATAATTCAGTGGGTTGCCATGTTTGATATGAGGTCCAGTCTTGGAGGGGTGGTATGCATGTGCATGGGGTGAGGGTGCTTCAAGAAGAGTCCACAGAAGGGGATGGAGAGACACGTGGCTGACCAGCCGGAGCCTTCAATGAAGCGGGAGACATATCGGCGTCCACCAAGAGCTGAGAATACAGACATTATCGACTTGCAAACCCATTCTGGAATTCGTACACCCAGTGGTCCGGAAGTACATACAAACCCCTGACTGTTCTCATGTGAAGTCCCGTGGTTGGGGTTAGAAACCTGGGTGGCCAAAGAATACCTTGCTACCGATGGCTGTGGGTGTGGCGCTGTGGTTCGTTGGTTTCTTTTCGATTCACTGGGAGCTGTTCAGAGTGAATGGAGGCGTGCCTCTCATCGTCCACCCTCCCCCCATGTTGCTTCATGCAGCCTCTTCTTTCTTTGTCTGCTCCTGCTTCCTTGATTTCCTCCGCCTTCTCCTCCTCATCCTCCATCGCCTTAGGAACACACACACTCTTTCCATGTCCTGTTGCTGGCACAGGTCGGGGCTTCGTTCTGTCCAGAACGTGCTTGCTTCCTTCTTTGGTTTAGTGGAACCTCCTTCTGGGAGAGTAAGTGCTACACTGCTTCCTTTCCCAGGTGTCTCTCTCACTAGGTAGGGCACGTTGTGGGGGCGGGTAGTTGTGGGCTGGGGATGTTTGGTCACCTGGCTGCACCTGATGAAGCCCTAAACGGTGTGAGCTGCCCTGGGAGAAGCTGGCCCATCAGGTCTCTGGTGTTATACTTGAGCTCCTGGCAACTCAAAAGCCTGGGGGTAGTTGACTCTTAGTCTCCAATTGGTGTGTGAGGGGACATACACAATGGACATGCAGATGGGGCGTGGTGTGGTTGAAGTTTGAAGGAAGTACTTGCTATATGTCCCCAGGCAAACTAGAGTAGCCTTTCTCTAGGAGGACTGGTCCCGGCCACACCAGTTGTTGGAAAAGGTCTTTGCAGGCATCCTTGGCTATTAACCATCCAGGTTTTCTGGAATTTCCCTGCATCTGGCATTAGACAGTTTGTGCCTTCCCCGTATTCTGTGACGGGAAGAGTGCATTCTTTCATTCGTGGCCACCATCACCCTAATACCAAAACCTGAAAACGATGCCACAAAAAAGAAAACTACAGGCCAATATCACTGAGTAATATAGATGCCAAAATCCATAACAAAATTCTAACAATCAGAATTCAACAACTCATTAAAAAGATTATACATCATGACCAAGTGGGCATTATCCCAGGGATGCCAGGATTCTTCAATATCCACAAATCAATCAATGATTGATTTACAGCACACTAGCAAATTGAAAAATAAAAGCAATATGATTATCTCAATAGATGCACAGAATGCCTTTGACAAAATTCAACACCTACTTATGATAAAAAAAAACTCTCCAGAAAGCAGGAATAGAAGGAACATACCTCAACGTAATAAAAGCTATATATGACAAACCCACAGCAAACATTATCTTCAATGGTGAAAAGTGAAAGCATTTGCCCTAAAGTCAGGAACAAGACAAGGGTGCCCACTTTCACCATTGCTATTCAACACAGTTTTGGAAGTTTTGGCCACAGCAATCAGAGCAGAAAAAGAAATAAAAGGAATCCAAATTGCCAAAGAAGTAAAACACTCATTGTTTGCAGATGACATGATTCTCTACATCAGTTCAGTTTAGTTCAGTCACTCGTTGTGTCCGACTCTTTGTAACCCCATGAATCGCAGCACGCCAGATCTCCCTGTCCATCACCAACTCCCAGAGTTCACTCAAACTCATGTCCATCGAGTCAGTGATGCCCTCTCATCCTCTGTCATCCCCTTCTCCTCCTGCCCCCAACCCCTCCCAGCATCAGAGTCTTTTCCAATGAGTCAACTTTTCGCATGAGGTGGCCAAAGTCATGGAGTTTCAGCTTTAGCATCATTCCCTCCAAAGAAATCCCAGGGCTGATCTCTTTCAGAATGGACTAGTTGGATCTCCTTTCAGTCCAAGGACTCTCAAGAGTCTTCTCCAACACCACAGTTCAAAAGCATCAATTCTTAGGTGCTCATCTTTCTTCACAGTCCAACTCTCACATCCATACATGACCACTGGAAAAACCATAGCCTTAACTAAATGGATCATTGTTGGCAAAGTAATGTCTCTGCTTTTCAATATGCTATCTACATAGGAAACCCTAAAGACTCCACCGGCAAATTACCAGAGCTAATCAATGCATATAGTAAAGTTTCAGGATATAAAATCAACACACAGAAATCCGTTGCATTCCTATACACTAATAATGAGAAAAAAGAAAGAGAAATTGAAACAATTCCATTCACCACTGCAATGGAAAGAATAAAATACTTACGGATATATCTACCTAAAGAAACTAAAGACCTATATATAGAAAACTATAAAACACTGGTGAAAGAAATCAAAGAGGACACTAATAGATGGAGAAATATACCATGTTCATGGATTGGAAGAATCAATATAGTGAAAATGAGTATACTACCCAAAGCAATTTATAGATTCAATGCAATCCCTATCAAGCTACCAACAGTATTCTTCACAGAGCTAGAACAAATAATTTCACAATTTGTATGGAAATACAAAAAACCTCGAATAGCCAAAGAGATCTTGAGAAAGAAGAATGAAATTGGAGGAATCAACCTACCTGACTTCAGGCTCTACTACAAAGCCACAGTTATCAAGATAGTATGGTACTGGCACAAAGACAGAAATATTGATCAATGGAACAAAATAGAAAGCCCAGAGATAAATCCACACACATATGGACACCTTATCTTTGACAAAGGAGGCAAGAATATACAATGGATTAAAGACAATCTCTTTAACAAGTGGTGCTGGGAAATCTGGTCAACCACTTGTAAAAGAATGAAACTAGACCACTTTCTAACACCACACACAAAAATAAACTCAAAATGGATTAAAGATCTCAACGTAAGACCAGAAACTATAAAACTCCTAGAGGAGAACATAGGCAAAACACTCTCCAACATAAATCACAGTGGGATACTCTATGGCTCACCTCCCAGAATGTTGGGAATAAAAGCAAAAATAAACAAATGGGACCTAATTAAAATTAAAAGCTTCTGCACAACAAAGGAAACTTATAAACAAGGTGAAAGACAGCCTTCAGAATGGGAGGAAATAACAGCAAATGAAGCAACTGACAAAGAATCTCAAAAATATGCAAGCAACTCCTGCAGCTCAATTCCAGAAAAATAAACGACCCAATCAAAAAATGGGCCAAAGAACTAAACAGACATTTCTCCAAAGAAGACATATAGGTGGCTAACAGACACATGAAAACATGCTCAACATTACGCTTTATCAGAGAAATGCAAATCAAAACCACTATGAGGTACCATTTCATGTCAGTAAGAATGGCTGCTACCCAAAAGTCTACATGCAATAAATGCTGGAGAGGGTGTGGAGAAAAGGGAACCCTCCTACACTGTTTGTGAGAATGCAAGCTAGTACAGCCACTATGGAGAACTGTGTGGAGATTCCTTAAAAAACTGGAAATAGAACTGCCTTATGACCCAGCAATCCCACTGCTGGGCATACACACTGAGGAAACCAGAAATGAAAGAGACACGTGTACCCCAATGTTCACTGCAGCACTGTTTATAATAGCCAGGACATGGAAGCAACCTATATTGTCCATCAGCAGATGAATGGATAAGAAAGCTGTGGTACATATACACAATGGATATTACTCAGCCATTAAAGAGAATACATTTGAATCAGTTTTAATGAGGTGGATGAAATAAGCCTATTATACAGAGTGAAGTAATCCTGAAAGAAAAACACCAATACAGTATACTAATGCATATTTATATGGAATTTAGAAAGATGGGTAATGATAACCCTGTATGCTAGACAGCAAAAGAGACACCGATGTATAGAGCAGTCTTGAGAGGGTAGCAGGCAGGAAGGTCAGGGGTCTCCAAAGGGAAGAAATAGCCTGCAATTGTCAGACATTTTTATCTCTCTTGAATGGCAGGAGAAAACAAAACTAGCGATATTTTTTTCCTTCTCTATACAAGTTTAAAGGGACGTTTCTCTTAAAATACTGTGTTGCCATATGACACCTGGTTTCACCTCAAGTTAACTATTCTCAAACCTTGAGATAACCAATGCATTTTTTATGGGAATGTTTGTCTTAAGCTATGTTAATGTACTATGCATTTACCCCAAACTCTGTCTTCAAGTCGGTCCTGCCTAATGGCTCAGAACCTACTTGACAAACCAGTATGTTATACTCAGATATTGTTGCCCTAATCTATGTAAACAAAACCATTTGTACAGTAAACTGCCCTTCTACAAGATTCAAGTTAATCATTTTATGGCCCAGGATGAACCATTTGGTGCCAAGATTATCCCAAAATGCATCTTATGGGTGAGGGGCCTGGTGTCATTCTGAGTTTTAAGACATTCCTTTCTTTTATTAACAGACTGCTAGTGACTATATAACATCCAGCTGAAGACTAGCAGGGAGGTACTCTTTCTGCCCCCTTCTGATGCCTATGTCAGAAGCTTTCTCTATCTCCTTTATACTTTAATAAAACTTTATTACACAAAAGCTTTGAGCGATCAAGCCTCGTCTCTGGCCCCAGATTAAATTCTTTTCCTCTGGGGGCCAAGAATCCCAGCATCTTTGTGTAATTCAGCAACAACCTTTCCGTCTTTTGGACTCTGTGGGAGAGGGCGAGGGTGGGATGATTAGTGAGAATGGCATTAAAACATGTATATTATCATATGTGAAATGAATCACTAGTCCAGGTTCAATGTATGATACAGGATGCTCGGGTATGGGGAGAGAGGTGGGAGGGCGGTTCAGGATGGAGAACATGTGTACACCTGTGGTAGATTCATGTCAATGTATGGCAAAACCAATGCTATATTGTAAAGTAATTAGCCTCCAATTAAAATAAATAAATTTATATTAAAGAATAAAACTATATATAACATAAACATCAAAACTATTACTTGTTTATTATTCTATAATTGAAAACATTAAAATTAAATAATTTATTAATTTTAAGTATTCTATTAATAAGCATTTGAATAGCGTTTGCCTCCTTTGCATATTATCTTTTCTATAACTTGATGAAGTCATATTGCTTTCTAAGTTAAGATCAGCTTCCGACATTTTACCCTTAGTGCTTTAAATAATCTGCAACATCTCTCAGAGTTCCTTGAATGGAAAAGTTCTCACCAACATCACTTCCCTGAGACATCTTCATCTTGTCCTTCTTAACAGTGTTGCACTCAGTTCCTTTGCTGGCACATCCACAGCCTCACATATAGTGGCACTGTTGTCACATGCATGTTCAGCTGTCTCCTAAACACATCCAGTGTCACCATTTTGTTTGTTTGTTTGATTCTTTGTTGTGCTTTCATCTTCCTTGGATGATTCTTCTTGTTTTCCACTTATGGGGTGGGACAAGGTGGCAACACAACTACCCTTGGAAAACAGATGCACGTCTCGCAATCACCAACAGGCTCTGAAGGAGGACTGGTTGCAGATCATGATACACTGGTGTTACTTATATATTTACTGCAGACTTAAGAGACAGCAGCAAATTTTGTACTTCATACAGTTACAGTTGACAATTTGTGGAAACTGAAATTTGAATCACATGGTTAGGGTATTGGTGTTATTTAACTAAGCCATAGTCATTGAAATTTGTGCATACTGGAACTATACAAGGTGAGATCTCTCTCTCCTTGCATTCCAAAGGGCTCTTCTCCAGCACCACAGTTTGAAAACATCAGTTCTTCAGTGCTCAGCCTTCTTAGGAATGCAGAGTTGGGTGGCTGACAGCAGGAGAAAGAACACTGACACCTGAGACCCAAGAAAAACATTTATTATTATTTTTTATTTTGATTCATTCTATAGTTGCTTCTGGATTTTTTTTATCTTCTATTCCCCCCTCTGTTGCTGTTCTTGTTGCTTTTATTATTATAATCTGTGTTTAAGCTTTTAAGAACTTTTTTTAAAGATAACTTTTTTTTTAATCACACTTTTTCCCCTTTATATACTTTCACCTCTAGGTTGGCTTTTTACAATTCTGTGGATTTGTCCCCTTATTTTCCCTCTTACTGTTGTTTTTCTCTTGTTGTAATTTTTCTTTAATATACATTTTGCCTATTTTTTTCTTTCCCTTTTTCCCCACGTGTGTTAATCTGTTTTGTTTTCTTTGCTGTGCTTTCTTTGTTTCATTATGTTATTATTTGCCATTCTGCTTTGGTCTTGTCTTCTATTTTGTGTTTTAGTTAGCTTTGTTTATTTAATTCTTTTATTTTTGAAATTATGAAAATATGATAACACATTTACAGGAGACTTGGTAAATACAAAACAAAATTACATATAGTTCTACTATAAAAAAAAAAGTGAAGTGTTAGCTGCTCAGTCATGTCTGACTCTTTGCAACCTCATTGACTGTAGCCCGCCAGGCTCCTATGCCCATGGAATTCTCCAGGCAAGAATACTGGAGTGGGTTGCCATTCCCTTCTCCTGGGGATCTTCCTGACCCAGGGATAGAACATGGGTCTCCTGCATTGCAGATTCTTTTCCATCTGAGCCACCAAGGAAGCCCCACGAGTATTTTTTTAAGTAGATAAATTAAGATTTTTAGTTGGAGTTTCAATGTCAAACTCTCAAAAATTATTAGACAGAAAAGTATAAGGATAAAGTATACCTGACAACCACCATGAACCAATTCAAAATAATTAAGGTTTATACAATTTTCACACAATATAGGCACACATTCTATTCAAGTTCCATAGACTATAAACTAGAAGACACTGGAATATATCCAGGACATAAAACAAGGTAAAAAAATTTCATAGTCTTAAACTATTGAAATTATGCAGAGCCTGTTCTCTTACCAGTGTGAAATTATGTTAGAAATCAATATCAAAAAATAATTGAAAATAACTCACATAGTTTCAAGTGCAAATGACATTTATCAAGAGAGATCTTTGACTTAACTATTGAAAGCCTCAAGAAGGTTAAAAGACTGAAAAAACACAGAAGGTGATTGTAGAAAAGGAAGCATTTATATGAGAAATTAATATCAAAATCAGAAATTAATATCAAGGGTACTTTAAAAAGCATGTATTTTGAAATTAAATGTCTGCTTTTAAATGATGGGTGTATCTAAGAAGTCTTAACAAGGAAAATTAGAAAATATTTGTAACAGAATAAAACTGAAAAGAGAATTTATCAGAGTTTGTTGCATGTAGCTGCAGCTGCTCAATGCAACTAAATAAGTTGTGGAATCTTGACTAAGGTACAAAAAAAAAAATTAATTCACACTAACATAAAATTTTGTGAAATTTAAACAAAATCTGTACTTTAGTTACTAATACTGTGTACCACATGTTAATTTCCTATTTTATTAACAACATAATATTTGTTTTTATTTTCAGAATTGGATTAGAAGATTCAAGCCTTATTCAATTTTTTTAAAAAATTACTGAAATAATAAGTTTTCTAGACTTTTAATAATACTAGATGCCAGAATAAATGAAACTATATCAAAGTTTTGAGAGAATATGTTAGAAATCTAGCATTCTATTCATACTTAGTCAAACAAGTAGAACCAAAATGTCATAATTTATTTTAAGTAAGCAAAAAAGTTATATATGTATGTATGTATATATATATATATATATATATATACATACACATATATATATGTATATATGTATGTGTGTGTATATATATATATATATATATATATATATATATATGGAGAGAGAGAGAAAGTGAAAGTGAAATCGCTCAGTTGTGTCCAACTCTTTGCGATCCCATGGACTGTAGCCTACCTGGCTCCTCCCTCCATGGGCTTCTCCAGGCAAGAGTACTGGAGTGGGTTGCCATTCCTTTCTCCAGGAGATCTTCCCGACCCAGGGCTCGAACCCGGGTCTCCCACAGTGTAGGCAGACGCTTTAACCTCTGAGCCACCAGGGAAGCCCATATATATATATATATATACACATACACATACACACACACATATATATATATATATATATATATATATATATATATGTACATAACTTCTTTACTACACTTGACAAAGGCTTGAGAAAGCACAACAAAAAGAGAGTCAGAGAAACTGGAAAACATATACTGAATGAAATGAGACCACTGAATATGAAATAGAAAAGGTGAAACAAGCTAAATAAATGTAAAAAGTCATCATTTAGTCCAGTTGTTTTTAAATAGAGCTACTCATTAGAATCAGTTCTGGAGTATTGAAGAAAAAAAAAAATACTTGGGCATTTGTATTAACAACTTTTTTTTCAAGAGAATTCCAAATGTGCATCTGTATTTTAAAAAGTGATCATGGGCTTTTCTTTAAATGGTAGTTTTAATGATATAGAATTCTATTATTTTCTGTAGGCCAGTCATGATACGGTTGTATTAAAACAAATACTAGTTATATAATCACAACAATAAAAGATGTTTTATCAGTTTGCACAATTAATATCCAGACAAAAAATAACTGATAACTACAATTGCAAGCCATGATGTAAACACGATTAACCTAACATTATAAAATAATTGCATACAAATTTGGGGAGTTAAATAGAGTGATGTAGTAACTGGAATGCATACATGTACATGTTTTCACCCAGTCAGCCAGTGGATGGAATGTAATAACCAGCCAGTGGATGTAGTTACCTTATATTTAAGGTAATTATTGATATGCATGATCATATTACCACTTTCTTAATTGTTTTGGGTTTATCTTTTGTAGGTATCTTTCTCCTCTGTGTTTCCTGCCTAAAGAAGTTCCTTTAGTGTTTGTTGTAAAGCTGGTTTGATGATGCTGAATTCTCTTAATTTTTGCTTGTCTCTAAGGCTTTTGATTTCCCTGTCATACCTGAAAGAAAATCTTGATGGGTAGAGTACTCTTGGTTGTAGGATATTCCTCTTCATCAGTTTAAATATATCATGCCATTTCTCTTCTGGCTTGCAGAATTTTTGTTTAGAAATCAACTGATAAACTTATGGGAGTTCCCTTGTATGTTATTTGTCATTTTTTCTTTGTTGCTTTCAATATTTTATCTTTGTTTTTAATTTTGTCAGTTTGATTACTATGTGCCTTGGTGTATTCCTCCTTGGGTTTATGCTGCCTGGGACTCTCCGCAGTTACACGACATGGATGATTATTTCTTTTCCCATGTCGGGGAAGTTTTAAGTTATTACCTCTTCAAATATTTTCTTGGGTCCTTTCTCTCTTCTCTATAATGCAAATGTTGATATGTTTAATATTGTCACAGAGGACTCTTACACTGTCTTAATTTTTTTTTCATTCTTTTGTCTATTGACAAAATCACTGTCTATTGGCAGTGATTTCCATCATTCTGTCTTCTATTCTTCTGCCTATTATTTTGCTATTGATTCCTTCTAATGTGTTGTTGGAGAAGACTCTTGAGAGTCCCTTGGACTACAAGGAGATCCAACCAGTCCATCCTAAAGAGATCAGTCCTGGGTGTTCATTGGAAGGACTGATGCTGAAGCTGAAACTCCAATACTTTGGCCACCTCATGCAAAGAGTTGACTCATTGGAAAAGACCCTTATGCTGGGAGGGATTGGGGGCAGGAGGAGAAGGGGATGAAAGAGGATGAGATGGCTGGATGGCATCACCGACTCGATGGACATGAGTTTGAGTGAATTCTGGGAGTTGGTGATGGACAGGGAGGCCTGGCGTGCTATGATTCATGGAGTCGCAAAGACTCAGACACGACTGAGCGACTGAACTGAACTGAACTGAATGTATTATTCATCTCTATTTGTTTGTTCCTTCGTTATTCTAGGTTTTTGGTAAACATTTCTTTAATCTTCCCAGTTCTTTTTTTAAGATCCTGGATCATCTGTACTATCATTATTTTTAATTCTTTTTTCTGGAAGGCTTCCAATCTCCATTTAGTTGTTTTTCTGGGGTTTTATCTTGTTCTTTCATCTGGGAGATAATCCTATGCTTTTTTTTTTTTCAATTAACTTTCTGTGGCTGTTGTTTTTGTTCTGTAGGCTGCAGGACTGTAGTTCTTCTTGCTTTTCTGTCTGCCCTATGGTGCAGGATGCTTATGGGAGGAACTGGCAGTGGGAAAAACTGGTTCATGTTCTGGTGGGCAGGGTCATGCTCAGTAAAACTTTAATCTGATTATCTGCTGATAGGTGGGGCTGCACTCCCTCCCTGTTAGTTTTTTGACTGGAGGTGACCCAACCCTGCAGTCTACAGGCTGTATCATAGAGTTAATGGTGACTTCCAAGAGGGACAAGGGGCATCTCCCAGGACTGATGCTACCAGTGCCCCCATCCCTGTGGTAAGCCAATGCTGACCCATGCCTCCACAGGAGACCCTCCAACACTAACAAGTAGGTGTGGTTCATTCTCCTATAGGGTCACTGCTCCTTTCTCCTGGGTCTTGGTGCATCCTAGTGTTTTTTTGCACCCTCAAAAAGTGGAGTCTCTGTTTTCCCTAATCTTCTGGAAGTCCTGTAATCAAATCCTCCTGGCCTTCAAAGTCAGATTCCCTGGGAATTTCTAGTCCTTTGCTAGATCTCCAGACTAGAAAGTCTGACATAGAGGCTCAGACCTTCACAAGAGTGAAAGAACTTCTTAGGTATTATTGTTATCCAGTTTGTAGGCCACTCACCCAGTGGGTATGGGGATTTGATTTTATTGTGATTGTGTCCTTCCTATCATCTTGTTTTGGCTTCTCCTTTGTCTTTTGATGTGGGGTATCATTTTTTGGTGGGCTCCAGTGCTCTCCTGTCATAGGTTGTTCAACAGCTAGTTGCCATTTTGGTGCTCTTGCAGGAGGAGATGAGTACATATCCAATTAGCTTTGTTTTTAACTGGTTAATATCATTTTGGGCTTCCTTTACTCACTGGGTCACTCTCTTGTACTTTCTTTTCTTTGAACCCTGTTGGTTTTGTTTGTGTGTGTGTATGTCTCGGTGTGTGTCTATGCTTCTTTGTCTTTTTACTTGTCTGATTTTGCATTTAGCATTTGTTTGTGGTTAGTTTTCATTTCTTTTTGTTTCCTTTTTTTTAATTAAAAAAATTATAATCCTTTTATTGCCATAAAAAGAGCTTGCAGGATCTAGGTTCCTCAATCAGAGATTGGGCCTGAGCCCCTGGGGTGGGAGTGCTGAGCCCAGGACACTAGATTGCCAGAAAACTCCTGACCCTAGGTAGTATTAATTAATTGAGAACTCCCATGAAGGCCTCCACGTGTGGCCAAGACCTGGCACCACCCAGCTGTCGGCAGTACCCAGTGCAGGGCACCTCACCCAAACAACAAAAAAGACAAGAACACAAATCCAATAATCATTAGAGAGACTTCCCACAAACACCCCAAAGCACATCACCTTCATAGCCCTGCCCATCAGACAAGAAAAAAAAAAAAATTCACCTCCTCCACCAGAATGCATACACAAGTTCTTCCCAACCCAAAGCCTATACAAACCACTGGACCAATCACACCCACTAAGGGAAGAGGCCAAAAGCAACAGGAAGTGTGACCCTATAGCCTGAGGAAAAAAGACCCCAAACCTTAAGTTAGATAAAATGAAAAGACAGAGAAAATTGTGCAAATCAAAGAACAAGGTAAAAACCCACAAAACCAAATAAACAAAGAAGAAATAGGCAAACTTCCTGAAAATGAATTCAGAGTAATGATAGTGAAGATGACCCTAAATCTCTAAAATAGAATGGAGAACATGTAAGAATCATGTTTAATTATTATTAATTAATTAATATTAATTAATTAAATAAAATTAATATTAATCCAATTTAATAAGGACCTAGAAGCAATAAATAATAAACAAACAGTGATGAACAACACAACTACTGAAATTAAAAATACTCTGTGCTAAATTGTTTCAAAGGAGTGCATGTTTCTGGTGTCTGGTTTGGGGCCTGACTACTGGGATTTTATATGCTCTCCAGAAGATCAACTTAGGCATCAAAGTGTGAGAACCACTGGAGGTGGACTGTCAAAATATCACCTCAGTCACACGTTACCTCCTTTCTCTAACTTAGGACATAAGGTGACTAGGAGCAAGGGAAAGTATATGACTTTATAGAAGGAGCATCCTAGGAGAAAAAAAAAAAAGTCTGCTCCCTCCATCCTAGAGAATGTCTGTTTGAGAAGGGCATCTTTATTCTGCAGAACTCTGGACCTCCAGGGCAGAAGAACTACTGGCTGGATAAAGCCAACAGGCATCAAGTAGGGAGTAAGTAGAGATGCCCCACTGGGGGATACACCTAGACTCTGCTATAACTTTGGATCTGACCTTGTCTCCTATGACCTACTTTACAGTTTGTGTCTTTTACTCCCTTGTTTTCTGGGAGTAAAATCAGCACTAGGATTCACAAATGGCAATAAAAATACTGTGAAGCAAAGCTGGAGTGACTTTCTCTATAGCCCTTGCAAGGCCAACTAAGTATTTGTTCATTCCAATCCTGCCGGTTTTCCTCAGTGACTGAATCTTACAAAACCCAAATAACTTTAATCTTCCCTTATGGCATTGCATAGGGTTTGAATCACTTCAGTTGAGTTCAGTTGCTCAGTCATGTCTGACTCTTTGTGACCCCATAGACTGCAGCAAACCAAGCTTCTCTGTCCTTCACCAACTCCTGGAGCCTACTCAAAGTCATGTCCATTGAGTTAGTGATCAACCATCTCATCATCTGTCATCCCCTTCTCCTCCTGCCTTCAGTCTTTCCAAGCATCAGGTGGCCAAAGCATTGGAGTTTCAACTTCAGCATCAGTCCTTCTAATGAATATTCAGGACTGATTTCCTTTAGGATGGACTGGTTGGATCTCCTTGAAGTCCAAGGGACTCGCCAAAGTCTTCTCCAACACCACAGTCAAAAGCATCAATTCTTTGGCACTCAGCTTTCTTTATGGTCCAACTCTCACAACCATACATGACCACTAGAAAAACCATAGCATTGACTGACAGACCTTTGTTGGAAAAGTAATGTCTCTGCTTTTTCGTATGCTGTCTATGTTGGTCATAGCTTTTCTTCCAAGGAGCAAGTTTCTTTTAATTTCAAGACTACAGTCACCATCTGCAGTGATTTTTGAATCATCTGCAGGGTCTGAATAGGTACTGACAAAAGTTCTCCTATATTGAATCATTTGAACCTTACTGAAGTAAAGAATAGATTTTACAAGAGCAATTTGAAACTAGAATTAAGAAATGGGCCAAGAGTCATTGGCCTGCAAACACAGGCAGCAGAATTAGATGACCCATGAACATTTTAGTGATACAGCATTGATGTGAGGGTCACTGAAAACAAGTGCCATCAATTTCAGTTCAGTTCAGTCACTCAGTCGTGTCCGAATCTTTGTCACCCCATGAACCACAGCACACCAGGCCTCCCGGTCCACCACCAACTCCCGGAGTCCAACCAAACCCATGTCCACTGAGTTGGTGATGCCATCTAACCATCTCATCCTCCGTCATCCCCTTCTCCTCCTGCCCTCAATCTTTCCTAGCATCAGGGCCTTTTCCAATGAGTCAGGTCTTCACATCAGGTGGTCAAAGTGTTGGAGTTTCACCTTCAACATCAGTCCTTCCAATGAACACCCAGGACTGATCTCCTTTAGGATGGACTGGTTGGATCTCCTCACAGGCCAAGGGACTCTCAAGAGTCTTCTCAAACACCACAGTTCAAAAGGATCAATTCTTTGCTGCTCAGCTTTCTTTATAGTCCAACTCTCACATCCATACATGACAATTGGAAAAACCATAGCCTTGACTAGATGGAGCTTTGTCATCAAAGTAATATCTATGCTTTTTAATATGCTGTCTAGGTTGGTCATAGCTTCTCTTCCAAGGAGCAAGCATCTTTTAATTTAATGGCTGCAATCACCATGTGCAGTGATTTTGGAGCCCAGAAAAATAAAGTCAGCCACTGTTTCCACTGTTTCCCCATCTATTTCCCATGAAGTCATGGGACCGGATGCCATGATCTTAGTTTTCTGAATGTTGAGCTTTACACCAACTTTTTCACTCTCCTCTTTCACTTTCATCAAGAGGCTGTTTAGTTATTCTTCACTTTCTGCCATAAAGGTGGTATCATGTGAATATCTGAGGTTATTGATATTTCTCCTGGCAATCTTGATTCCAGCTTGTACTTCTTCCAGTCCAGCATTTCCCATGTTGTACTATGCATGTAAGTTAAATAAGCAGGGTGACAATATACAGCCTTGATATACAGCCTTGATATACTCCTTTTCCTATTTGGAACCAGTGTGTTGTTCTAGGTCCAGTTCTAACTGTTGCTTCCAGACTTACATACAGGTTTCTCAAGAGGGAGGTCATGTGGTCTGGTATTCCCCTCTCTTGCAGAATTTTCCACAATTTATTGTGATCCACAAAAAGGCTTTGGCATGGTCAATAAAGCAGAAGTAGATGTTTTTCTGGAACTCTCTTGCTTTTTCTATGATCCAGCAGATGTTGTCAATTTGATCTCTGGTTCCGCTGCCTTTTCTAAAACCAACTTGAACATCTGAAAGTTCATGATTCACTTATTGCTGAAGCCTGGCTTGGAGAATTTTGAGCATTACTTTACTAGCGTGTGAGATGATCACAATTGTGCAGTAGTTTGAGCCTTCTTTGGCATTGCCTTTCTTTGGGATTGGAATGAAAACTGACCTTTTCCAGCCCTGTGGACACTGCTGAGTTTTCCAAATTTGCTGGCATATTGAGTGCAGCACCTTCATAGCATCATCTTTCAGGATTTGAAATAGCTCAACTGGAATTCCATCACCTCCACTAGCTTGGCTGATAGTGATGCTTCCTAAGGCCCACTTGACTTCACATTCCAGGATGTCTGGCTCTAGGTGAGTGATCACACCATCATGATTATCTGGGTTATGAAGATCTTTTTTGTTCAGGTCTTCTGTGTATTCTTGCTGCCTCTTCTTAATATCTTTTGCTTCTATTAGGTTCATACTATTTCTGACTTTGATTGAACCCATCTTTGCATGAAATGTTCTCTTTGTATCTCTAATTTTCTTGACGAGATCTCTAGTCTTTCCCATTCTATTGTTTTCCTCTATTTCTTTGCATTGATCACTGAGGAAGGCTTTCTTATCTCTTCTTGCTATTCTTTGAAATTCTGCATTCAAATGGGTATATCTTTCCTTTCTCCTTTGCTTTTCACTTCTCTTATTTTTACAGATATTTGTAAGGCCTCCTAAGACAGCCTTTTTGCTTTTTTGCATTTCTTGTTCTTGGGGATGATCTTGATTCCTGTCTCCTGTACAATGTCACAAACCTCTGTCCATAGTTTATCAGGCACTCTGTCTATCAGATCTAGTCCCTTAAGTCTATTTCTCACTTCCACTGTATATTGATAAGGGATCTGATTTAGGTCATACCTGGATGGTCTAGTCATTTCCCCCACTTTCTTCAATTTCAGTCTGAATTTGGGCAATAAGGAGTTCATGATCTGAGCCACAGTCAGCTCCAAGTGTTGTTTTTTTCTGACTGTGTAGAGCTTCTCCACCTTTAGCTGCAAAGAATATAATCAACCTAATTTTGGTGTAGACCATGTGGTGATGTGTTTGTGTAAAGTCTTCTTTTGTGTTGTTGAAAGGGCGTGTTTGCTATGACCAGTGTGTTCTCTTGGCAGAACTCTATTAGCATTTGCCCTGCTTCATTCTGTACTCCAAGGCCAAATTTGCCTGTTACTCCAGGTGTTTCTTGACTTCCTACTTTTGCATTCCAGTCCCCTGTAATGAAAAGGACATCTTCTTTGGGTGTTAGTTCTATAAATTTAGAGAATATTAAAAAAAAAATGTATACATAAATCCAGGAAAAGTCAGGAAACTCACTCACCATACTTGATAGAAAATTCTCAGACAGAGTTTTTTAAAAATGGTTAACTTTTTTTGAAATGATCCTTCAATGAGCCCAAGAAACAAAGATACTGACAAAGGTGAAATTTCAATATATGTAGAAAGTATGAAAAAACACTGGATGTCATTTGAACTAACCACAAATTTATTTGAACTTATCAAGTCATCTAAAAGGAAGTGAATTAGACCCATGATTTGTAGGGAAGGAGAAAAAAAATCAGGGGGATCAAGTGATAAACATAGAAACAAAGATAGATAGACAATCATACATACGCGTGTATACGTATAAAGATGATGGATATTAGATGGATACTCTAAAATTGTTTATCTTAAAATAGTTTCTGAAACACCCCTACATCTTCACATTTCAAAGTCATGGTCCTATTATATGTAATGCACTTAGCTCAAAGATGAGTTTCTGTCTCCTGAAGGATGGGTCTTCAAAGGGAAAAAGAACATTTTATGTCTTAAGGGTAACAATGCACATTCTGTGTAGGCATTATCCATCTTCACTGCCCATTGATTCATGGATTGGGAATGACATAAGGCGTTGTTGTTGTTTAGTCACTAAGTCATGTCCAACTGTTTTGTGACCCCATGGACTGTAGCTTGCCAGGCTCCTCTGTCCATAGGATTTCCCAGGCAAGAATACTGGGGTAGGTTACCATTTCCTTCTCCAGGGGATCTTCCTGGCCCAGGGATCAAATCTGTGTCTTCTGCATTGCATGCAGATTCTTTACCCCTGAACCCCCAGGGAAGCCACATAAAGCATTGTAAACTGTGTCCATTTCTCCAGATAGAGTACAATTTTAATTCTGTAATCCAGTCATTGAGTTTCTTGAGTTGAGTTTGTGTTATCATGCAAGATTCTGATTCACATCCTTCATATATTATAAGTAATTCTGACACAAAGACTGATAAATATATTATTCTTCCTGCTATACATTTCATGAAGATGTCCATGCATCCACATGGAAATTGTCACTGGGATACAAATGACAATGAAAATGCTGTGAAGCACAGGCGTAGTTACTTTCTCTACAGGCCTTCCAAGGCTAACTAAGTATTTTACCATTTATACTTGAAACCACTTCATTTGACCATATGATAAAAGAAATAAAATTGCAGACCAAGATGAGATATGAAATAAAGGAGTACCAGTACCCAGCTGTGAAGCTACTGGTCTACTGGAGGAGAAAAGTTTGCCTCAGTAAGCCTATAGATGAGTTCAGTATTCAGTAATATTTTACAGTTTTCAGTAATCTTTCCCAGCATCAGGGTCTTTTCCAGTGAGTCAGTTCTTCACATCAGGTGGTCAAAGTATTGGAGTTTCAGCTTCAGCATCAGTCCTTTCAATGAATATTCAGGGATGATTTCCTTTAGGATGGCTGGTTGGGTCTCCTTGCAGTCCAAGGGACTCTCAAGAGTCTTCAACACCACATTTAGAAAGCATCAATTCTTCAGCACTCAGCTTTCTTTATGATCCAAATCTCACATCCATACATAACTACTGGAAAAACCATAGCTTTGACTAGATGGACCTTTGTCAGCAAAGTAATATCTATGCTTTTTAATATGTTGTCTATGTTGGTCATAGCTTTTCTTCCAAGGAGCAAGTGTCTTTTACTTTCATGGCTGCAGTCACCATCTGCAGTGATTTTGGAGCCCAATAAAATAAAATCTGTCACTCTTTCCTTTATTTCCCTATCTGTTTGCCATGAAGTGATGAGACCAGTTGCCATGATCTTAGTTTTTTGAATGTTGAGTTTGAAGCCAGCTTTTTCACTCTCCTCTTTCACTTTCATCAAGAGGCTCTTTAATTCTTTGCTTTCTGCCATAACGGTGTTGTCATGTGCATATCTGAGGTTATTGATATTTCTCCTGGAAATCTTGATTCCAGCTTGGGTTTCACTTAGCCCAGTATTTTGCATAATGTACTCTGAATATAAGTTAAATATGTTCCCAATTTGGAACTAGTCTGTTGTTCCATGTCTGGTCCTAACTGTTGCTTCTTGACCTGCATACATATTTCTCAGGAGGCAGATTAGGTGGTTTGTTCAAGGTTCCCACTCTGTCTGAAATGAAATTAGATTTCACCTTGGTTTTGGTTCAGTAGGCTGAACACAGCTACTTCATTACTAACTCTTTATTATTCATGTTTATGATTCCTTTATCCATGGCTATGAAATCTTAGGAAGGTTTGTATATCCTATAATTTCTGAGAAATTGTACACATTCCTGTTCTATAATGATGTATCCTAAGAATTTATTTGATGTGTTTTCTGCATATGCAAGAAAGTCATTGAAATTCCTTCCATGGATAGGTAATTGGGAAACCCAACTTCAAAAAAACATTTATAAATTTGTTCTTAATGTACCATATTTCATGAAAATGGCAAAGACACAACATTAAAGTCAGCATTGTCACCCCTAAATAGCCCTGAAAGAGCCATAAACACTGATGGAATCATTTTTCTATAAGCTTTGAATATGCAAATAATTTGGCTTATTTTTACCTCTTCAATGATCATATGATACAGTGAATAAATAAATAATAATAAAAATGGCACATCAAGATAGAAATAGAGATTAAAGACTTTGAAAAATGGAGTTATTTTTAGGTAGGGAGAATAGGAAAAAGGAGTCCAAAATGGTGGTGGCTAAAAGACAAAGAAGGAAAAAAGCCTGTAAAAATGGAGCAAAGGAAAATCCGTGGACTGGAGTGAGAACTTCAGGTGAAAAAATCACTCCCCCTTCTTGGATAGCCCAATTTGCATAGGGCAGGCTCAAGGTGGGGGAGACAAACATATAAAAGGAGGAAGCCAAGACAGATTGAGATCTCTCCTTTGGGGTCGGCCCATCCTCACAACTTGAGGGTGTACTATCTTTTGCTTTCCAAATAAAACTGAGCTGTAATCAAACTGTAACACTGGTCCACCATTTCAAATCTTTGCTGTGGTGAGACAGAACTGAGGAAATTACACACTCCCCCAACATCTCTGGTGCCAGGACTCTAATTTAACCTAGCTGAAACAACCATGGCTTGGTCCCCGTTAAGTGGAGGCCAAGCACAACAGAAGCCCAGCTTGGCAAAAGCTCCTGCAGTTGAAGCTAAACATGAAAAAAAACCAGCACAGCGGAAGTGACAAGAAGCCCTCCATGCTTGAAACTGGAACAGCAAAAACAAACTTGGCAGAAAGCTCACGCGGCTCAGTTTCCAATTCCAGAAGACCTCTAGTTAAGGTATGAGGTCCTTGCCCTTATGGCTGGAAGGGCCTATGGCTAATAAAATCTTAATTCCTTTGCAATCTCTCATTTCTTGTTTCCTCTAACCCCCTGCAAACAGGCAAGCGGCAGTCGGTACAATGAGGGCCTCTGACATTGTGAAGGAACTAGTTGAGTAGAGGAGAATATATTGTCTAGGGAAACTTGTGGATGACAACTGATTAACCTTCAGTAGCATGGGAAGCCCTTGTATTCATAAATCAACATACTCAGTTTCATACTAAGAGGGTTAACAGATAGGAAGGGCCAGAGGTCCCCCAGTGGCAGGAGGAAATAAACTGCAAGTCGCAGACTTTTGTCCCTTCACTACACAAAATTAAAAGACTTCTTTTAATTCTGTGTTGCTGACACCTGATTCTGCCTGAACTTAACTTTTCTCAACTTTGAGCTAACCAATTTGTTTTTCTTATGGAAATGTTTTCCTTAAGCTATGTTAATGAAACTATGTAGTTGCTTTGGAATCTGCCTTTCTTCAAATCTGTCTAATTTCTTCAAGTCTGCCTAAGACTAACTTTTTTCTTTTCTCAAACCTTGGGCTGATAAAAGCTCAATAAACCAGTATTCTTGTCAATCGTTTTATGGATAGGGGAGCGGTGACATACCTTGTGCCATCCTATCTCAAAAATGCATATTGTGAGAGAGGGGCCTGATGAAACTCCCTCAGCCTTGAGGTGTCTCTCATCTGATTAGAAGCTTGGTAACAGACATAAAACACTTTGCTAAAAACTAGCAAGGAGGCACTCTTTCTGCTCCCTTCTGATGTCTCTGTCAGAAGATTTCTCTATCTTGATTATACTTTAATAAAACTTTACTACACAAAAAGCTCCAAATGGTCAAGCCTCATCTCTGGCCCCTGATCAAAATGCTCTCCTCTGAAGGTCACAAATCCCAGCATAGCACACGACTTGAAGCTGCGATCTTTCAATATATAGATGTCTGTGTCAAAACACTAAGAAAGGCTTCCCATGTTCCTAGAAAAGCAGTATTTGGAGACATGTAAATTATCTTACATAAGGAAGTCTACAGGAAAAAAAAAACCCTCCAACTGATATGTAAATAGTATATTAAATATATTTTATCATGAAAAAGGTGTGAAATTCAGAAAAAACAAGCATCTGTAAATAATATTTCCATCTCTTCTGGAGATGAATATAATTGTAAAGAAACACATTGACTGGGGTAAAAACTAGTAAAAACACTATAAAACTGCAAGTGCCAAAGGCAGTCCTAAGATGGCAGAGGAATAGGATGGGGACACCACTTTCTCCCCCAAATATTCATCAAAAGAACATTTAAATGCTGAGTAAAATCTACAAAACAACTTCTGAATGCCGGCAGAGGACATCAGGCACCCAGAAAAGCAGCCCATTGTTTTCGAAAGGAGGTAGGAAAAACATAAAAGACAAAAAAAGAGACAAAAGAGGTGGGGACAGAGCTCCATCCTGGGAAGGGAGTCTTAAAAAAAAGAGAAGTTTCCAAACACCAGGAAACACTCTCACTGCCGAATCTGTGCCGAGCCTTGGAAGCACAGAGGGCAACATAAGAGGGAGGAAAAATAATTAAATAATTAAAACCCACAGATTATGAGCCCAAAGGTAACTCCCCCAGCAGAGAAGCAGTGCAGATGCCTGCGCCCACCACTAACAAGCAGGGGCTGGGCAGGGAGGTGCGGGCTGCATTGCTTAGAGTAAGGATCAGGCCTGAATGCCCCCAGGGTAATCAAAGTGAACTAATTTGGGCTAGCAAACCAGACTGTGGGATAGCTACCTCGCGAAAAGCCCTAAGACACCGCCAGACCCGCACACAGAACAAAGGGCAGAACAGAACTAGCCGGCTGCAGACTATCCCCCTCCAGTGACAGGCAGCCAGAGCCGGAAGTGGGCAATCACAGCCCCAAGAGACATTATCTACCAAACTGCAAGCAGGCTTCTTTGCTTACTAAGACTTCTTGGGGTTCTGGACAGTCATCCACCTGAGAAGGTGCACCAGTTGTACACCCAGAAAACCGAGCGGCAGGGACAGGAGAGGCGATAAGTCACAGAGACCGTGCTCACCAAACACCTCATCACCCGAGCTGCTCGGACCTGGGAAGGGTACAAAATGCAGGCCCAATGGAATCTGCACCTCTGAGGACTACCCGAGTGCCTGAACCTGAGCAGCTTAGAACTGGGAGGTGCACGCAGCCCAGGGCCAGCCTCAGACGGTTCCCGGTGGAGCAACCTAGAGCCTGAGCTGTGTGGGCAGGGAGGGTGCATGCGCCATGAGCAGGAGCAGGCCCAGTGTGCCTGAGACACTACGAGCACACACCAGTGTTATTTGTTTGCAGCATCCCTCCCTCCCCACAGTGCGACTGAACAAGTGAGCCTAAAAAAGTGTCCACCACCGCCCCCTTGTGTCAGGGCAGAAATCAGACACTGAGGAGACCAGCAAACAGAAACTAAAACTGAGGGAACTGCCTTGGAAGTGACAGGTGCAATAGATTAAAACAGTGTAGTTAGTATCGACTACATAGGAAGGGGCCTATAGATCTTGAGAAATATAAACTGGACCAAGAAACTATCCGAAAATGAACTTACCCCACACTGCCCACAACACCGAAGAAAGTCCTATATATATTTTTACTATTTTTACAATCATTTTTTTATTTCTTCTTCTTTTTTTTTCTTTTTGTTTTCCTTTTTTTTAAAACTTTTTAAAATTTTAAGTCCTCTATTACTCCTTCAATTTTCATTTTTATAACATATTGCTTTTCAAAAAAAAAGACTATTTTTTAAAGCAAACTTCATATATATATATTTTTATAACTTTTGTAACTTTGTTTTTTTCCCCTTCTTCTTCTTCTTTTCTTTAATATTGTATTTTTGAAAATCAAACCTCTACTTTAGAATTTAATCTTTGTTTTTTTTTGGTATTTGTTATCAATTTTGTACCTTTAAGAACCCAATCTTCAGTACCTATTTTTACTTGGGAACGAGATTACTGGCTTGACTGCTCTATCCCCCTTTGGACTCTGCTTTCTCTCCACTAGGTCGCCTCTGTCTCCTCCCTCCCCCTTCTCTTCTCTACCCAACTCTCTGAGTCTCTATGTATTCCAGACAGTGGAAGACATTTAGGGAACTGATTACTGGCTAGATCTGTCTCTCTCCTTTTCATTCTCCCCTTTTATCCTCCTGGCCACCTCTGTCTCCTTCCTTGCTCTTCTTTTCCCTATATAACTCCATGAACATCTCTGAGCGTTCCAGACTGTGGAGCACACATAAGGAAGTGATTACTGGCTAGCTTGCTCTCTCCTCATTTAAGTCCAGCTCATCTCATTTGGGTCACCTCTATCTCCCTCCTCCCTCTTCTCTTTTCCACGCAACTCTGTGAACCTCTCTGGGTGTGTGTCACTGTGGAGAAACTTTTCATCTTTAACCTAGATGTTTTATCAGTGGTGCTGTATAGAAGGAGAATTCTTGAGACTACTGTAAAATAAGACTGAAAACCAGAAGCAGGAGGCTTAAGTCCAAATCCTGAGAACATCATAGAACACCTGACTCCAGGGAACATTAAGCAATAGGAGCTCATCAAATGCCTCCATACCTACACTGAAACCAAGCACCACCCAAGGGCCAACAAGTTCCAGAGCAAGACATACCACGCAAATTCTCCAGCAACACAGGAACACAGCCCTGAACTTCAATATACAGGCTGCCCAAAGTTACTCCAAATCCATTGACATCTCATAACTTGTTACTAGACACTTCATTGCATTCCAGAGAGAAAAAATCCAGCTCCACCCACCAGAACATGGACACAAGCTTCCCTAACCAAGAAACCTTGACAAGCCACCGATACAACTCCACCCACAGCAAGGAAACTCCATAATAAAGAGAACTCCACAAACTGCCAGAATACAGAAAGGCCACCCCAAACTCAGCAATATAAACAAGATGAAGAGACAGAGGAATACCCAGCAGGTAAAGGAACAGGATAAATGCCCACCAAACCAAACAAAAAAGGAAGAGATAGGGAATCTACCTGATAAAGAATTCTGAATAATGATAATGAAAATGATCCAAAATCTTGAAATAAAAATGGAATCACAGATAAATAGCCTGGAAACAAGGATTGAGAAAATGCAAGAAAGGTTTAACAAGGACCTAGAAGAAATAAAAAAGAGTCAATATATAATGAATAATGCAATAAATGAGATCAAAAACACTCTGGAGGCAACAAATAGTAGAATAACAGAGGCAGAAGATAGGATTAGTGAAATAGAAGATAGAATGGTAGAAATAAATGAATCAGACAGGAAAAAAGAAAAACGGATTAAAAGAAATGAGGACAATCTCAGAGGCCTCCAGGACAATATTAAACACCACAACACTCGAATCATAGGAGTCCCAGAAGAAGAAGACAAAAAGAAAGACCATGAGAAAATACTTGAGGAGATAATAGTTGAAAACTTCCCTAAAATGGGGAAGGAGATAATCACCCAAGTCCAAGAAACCCAGAGAGTCCCAAACAGGATAAACCCAAGATGAAACACCCCAAGAGACATATTAATCAAATTAACAAAGATCAAACACAAAGAACAAATATTAAAAGCAGCAAAGGGAAAAACAACAAATAACACACAAGGGGATTCCCATAAGGATAACAGCTGCTCTTTCAATAGAAACTCTTCAGGCCAGGAGGGAATGGCAGGACATACTTAAAGTGATGAAAGAAAATAACCTACAGCCCAGATTACTGTACCTAGCAAGTTCTCATTCAAATAGGAAGGAGAAATCAAAAGCTTTACAGACAAGCAAAAGCTGAGAGAATTCAGCACCACCAAACCAGCTCTCCAACAAATGCTAAAGGATATTCTCTAGACAGAAGACACAAAAATGGCGTATAAACTCAAACCCAAAACAATAAACTTCATGGCAACGGGATCATACTTATCAATAATTACCTTAAACGTAAATGGTTTGAATGCCCCAACCAAAAGACAAAGACTGGCTGAATGGATACAAAAACAAGACCTCTATATATGTTGTCTACAAGAGACCCACCTCAAAATGGGGGACACATACGGACTGAAAGTGAAGGGCTAGAAAAAATATTCCATGCAGATAGAGATCAAAATAAAGCAGGAGTAGCAATACTCATATCAGATAAAATAGACTTTAAAACAAAGGCTGTAAAAAGAGACAAAAAAGGACACTACATAATGATCAAAGGATCACTTCAATAAGAAGATATAACAATTGTAAATATATACGCACCCAACATAGGAGCACCACAATATGTAAGACAAATGCTAACAAGTATGAAAGGGGAAATTAACAATAACACAATAATAGTGGGAGACTCTAATACCCCACTCACACCTATGAATAGATCAACTAAACAGAAAATAAACAAAGAAACACAAACTTTAAATGATACAATAGACCAGTTAGACCTAATTGATATCTATAGGACATTTCACCCCAAAACAATGACATTTCACCTTTTGCTCAAGCGCACATGAAACCTTCTCCAGGACAGATCACATCCTGGGCCATAAAGCTAGCCTTGCTAAATTCAAAAAAATTGAAATAATTCCAAGCATCTTTTCTGACCACAATGCAGTAAGATTAGATCTCAATTACAGGAGAAAAAAATATTAAAAATTCCAACATATGGAGGCTGAACAACACACTGCTGAATAACCAACAAATCACAGAAGAAAGCAAAAAAGAAATCAACGAGTGGAAATGAAAACACAACAACCCAAAACCTATGGCACACTGTAAAAGCAGTGCTAAGGGGAAGGTTCATAGCAATACAGGCATACCTCAAGAAACAAGAAAAAAGTCAAATAAATAACCTAACTCTACACCTAAAGCAACTAGAAAAGGAAGAAATGAAGAACCCCAGGGTTAGTAGAAGGAAAGAAATCTTAAAAATTAGGGCAGAAATAAATGCAAAAGAAACAAAGGAGACCATAGCAAAAATCAACAAAGCCAAAAGCTGGTTCTTTGAAAGGATAAATAAAATTTACAAACCATTAGCCTGACTCAAAGGAAGAAAAATCAAATCAATAAAATTAGAAATGAAAATGGAGAGATCACAACAGACAACACGCAAATACAAAGGATAATAAGAGACTATCATCAGCAATTATATGCCAATAAAATGGAAAACGTGGAAGAAATGGACAAATTCTTAGAAAAGTACAACTTTCCAAAACCGAACCAGGAAGAAATAGAAAATGTTACCAGACCCATCACAGCATATGCTGGATCATCGAAAAAGCACGAGAGTTTCAGAAAAACATCTATTTCTGCTTTATTGACTATGCCAAAGCCTTTGACTGTGCTGATTACTATAAACTGTTGAAAATTCTGAGAGATGGGAATACCAGACCACCTGATCTGCCTCTTGAGAAACATGTATGCAGGTTAGGAAGCAACAGTTAGAACTGGCCATGGAACAATACAGTGGTTCCAAATAGGAAAAGGAGTATGTCAAGGCTGTATATTGTCACCCTGCTTATTTAACCTATATGCAGAGTACACCATGAGAAACGCTGGGCTAGAGGAAGCACAAGCTGGAATCAAGATTGCTGGGAGGAATATCAATAACCTCAGATATGCAGATGACACCACCCTTATGGCAGAAAGTGAAGAGGAACTAAAAAGCCTCTTGATGAAAGTGAAAGAGGAGAGTGAAAAAGTTGACTTAAAGCTCAACATTCATAAAACTAAGATCATGGCATCTGGTCCCATCACTTCATGGGAAATAGATGGGGAAACAGTGGGAACAGTGCAGACTTTATTTTTTTTTTTTTTGGCTCCACAATCACTGCAGATGGTTATTGCAGCCATGAAATTAAAAGACGCTTACTCCTGGGAAGGAAAGTTATGACCAACCTAGATGGCATATTCAAAAGCAGAGCTATTACTTTGCTAAAAAATGTCTGTCTAGTCAAGGCTATGGTCTTTCCAGTAGTCATGTATGGATGTGAGAGTTGGACTGTGAAGAAAGCTGAGTGATAAAGAATTGATAATTTTGTTCTATGGTGTTGGAGAAGACTCTTGAGAATCCCTGGTACTGCAAAGAGATCCAACCAGTCCATCCTAAAGGAGATCAGTCCTGGGTGTTCATTTATGGGACTGATGTTGAAGCTGAAACACCAATCCTTTGGTCACCTGATGTGAAGAGCTGACTCCTTTGAAAAGTACCTGATGCTTGGAAAGATTGAGGGCAGGAGGAGAAGAGGACGACAGAAGATGAGATGATTGGATGGCATCACCGACTCAATTGACATGAGTTTGGGTAAACCCTGGGAGTTAGTGATGGATAGGGAGGCCTGGCATGCTGAGGTTCAAGGAGTCACAAAGAGTTGGACACGACTCAGTGACTGAGCTGAACTGAACTGAACTGAACTGAACTGAATGTTTTGGCATATGGTAGTCATCATCTCATGGGCCAAAATAAATAAGTAAATATGCTAAACCTAAATAATCACCATGAAGATCTGAAAATCTAAAATTAATGGCGTTTCTCTGTATGAAGTCATAGTAAATATAATGTTCACAGTCAAATCAAAATATTTATATAATCATATACTTAATGTTATATAAATGATTCTAATTTTTAAACTATAACACTAAATGTTTATATTTAATATTATTCCTAGCTAAATTCTTCCAAGAACCTTCAAATACTTCTTTTTTCCATTTTTTAAAACATAAATTTATTTTAATTGGAGGCTAATTACTTTATAACATTGTAGTGATTTTGCCATACATTGACATGGATCAAATATTTCTCTTTTTAAGCCAATCAACAACTAAGACCAAAGTGGTAGAAACAGTTACTCTTCCTTTTATTATCGCAAGGATTTGCAAACTTCTCAAAAAGTTTAATTATTAGAATTACACAAAAGGACAGAGTTGAACTAGGGAAAAAATTCACGTTGCTATTCCTATTAAAGTTTGATGTTCACAATATCACTTTTTTAAGTGCACTAAATATGTATGGAATTTCACTGTGATAAATTTTCAATACAATGTACTTGATTGTCTATAATAAAATGTCTTTGACAGGTTGAAAATATTTTGAAGTACTTGACTTTGTTCAAAGTAATATTAATTTGTCTTATGAATAACAATCAGTTCAGTTTAGTCACTCAGTCATGACTCTTTATGACCCCATGGACTGTAGCATGCCAGGCTTCCCTGTCCACCACCAACTCCTGGAGTTTACTCAAACTCATGCTCATTGAGTTGGTGATGTCATCCAACCATCTCATCCTCTGCCATCCCCTTCTCCTCCTGCCTTCAATCTTTTCATGTGAGTCAGTTCTTCACATACCAGTTTACTAAACAACACCTTGAATTAGCACAGATTTAGCTCTTACATATATTACTCAACAATACTCAACAATGAGTTAGCAATTATTATAGTTAGTGCCTCTTAGTGATTAAAGGCAAGGACTGTGGAACCAGACAGGCTCAATTCAAATCCTGGCCTCATTATGTGCTACCTGAGTAACCCTGGGGAAGTTATTTAATTTCCGTTTGTAATAGTTTTCTTATCTGTAAAAGTAGTAAGTACTATAATACTAAAATGTGAATAAGTTAACATATACAAATGTAGTACAGCACAGTGATAATCAACTAATGTATATTGTTATTTCATCTCACAATTTTACATTTTACAGATGAAGAAACTGAGGTTCAAAGAGAATATAGGGAGAACTGAATAATGAATTTGAGGTTGGTCAATTCTAAAGCCTCAAATCCTCATCAAAACACAATACAGTACTTCCAACAAAGGAAAATCAAGCCTAGGTAATTTCATTTACAAAATCAACCAAACATTTAGAGAGTAAATGCCAGTCATGCCCAAGTTCTACCAGAAAACAGAAGAGGAGAGAACACTTTCCAGCTCAGTTATGAAATCACTATTACCCAGAACAAGGTCCAAACAAAGACATTATAAAACCTCAGGACATTTCGCATGAGAATAGATGCTAAAATTATCAATAAAATATAAGTAAATTCAATCTAGAGGTATATTTAAAAAAGATAACACATAATAACCAAGTGTAGTTTATGCTGGAAATACAAGGCTGATCCAACATTTAAAAATGAATCAATATCATTTCCCAGATCAGAACATTAGAGAAGGAAATCATATGATCATCTCAATTGTTGTGTAGGAAGGATTTGACAAAATTCAGCATCTATTCTTTTCAGCAAAATGGGAAATAGAATTTCCTTAACCCAATAAAAGGCATCTGTGAAAAACCTGAAGCTACCTCTCTACTTAATGTTAAAAGACTGAATGTCCTTCCCTTAAGATCAAAAACAAGGCTGGATGTTATCTCAACTTATGATGATCATTTCACAATATATAACAAATATCTAATCATTTTTATATACTTGAAACTAATATAATTTTGTATGTCAATTAGATCTCAATTAAAGCGTAAAGAAAAGATATAGTTGTCTTGTTAATATCCTGATAGATATTATGAAGAGATTGTCATACAAGCACAATTTTGCTGTGCCTTGATAACCAAATTTTAAAAACAAATCAGAATTATTATTTTCTCTTTCCTTTCAAAAAAGAAAACATGCTAATTATACAGTAGCATAGAAACAAATACCTAGCAGAATATGACAAAAGGTATGAAAAATCTATGCAGGGAAAACTATAAAATTTTGTTACAGAGTCAATAAAGACTAGAATTAATGGAGAGAAAGTCCAAATTTATGGATTGGAATTTGCAATATTATATAAATTTCATTCTTACTAAGTTAATTTATGTAATTCCAATCATGATTCTTCATATTTTGGGTATAACTTCACAAATTGAGTATAAAATTAATATAGAAATAGAAAGAGCCAAGAGGTGCTATGGATTTTGATAGAAAAGAAAACATAGCTTTCTACAATGTATTAAAACTTATTACAAGGGTATAGTAATTAAGACAAGGTTGTGTAAAGTCAAGACTACAAACAAAAAGGCAAGAATGTCTACTCTCACCATTCCTATTAATGATTATACTACAAACCCAAGTAAGCACAATAATTGCACATAAATTTTTCTGCAAGGATTAATTTTTATTTCTCTTTGATTCCTTGGAGTGACATTACTAAATATTATAAGTGTATGTTTAATTTCATTAAAATGATACCAAGCCAAAATATTTTCCAGTGTGTTCTCACCAGACATGCATTAGAGTTCTAGTTGTTTCTGCCTCGTAATCAGCATTTGGAGTTGTCAGGGTTTCTTAATTAGCCATTTTAATTATTATGTAGTGATAGTTCAGTGTAGCTTTAATTTGCATTTTCCTAATGACTAATTGTGTTGAACAATTTTTATGTACTTATTTGCCATCAGTGTGTCTTCTTTTTTTAATTATTTTTTAAATGTATTTATTTTAAAGGGATGCTAATTAATTTACAATATTGTAGTAAGTTTTGCCATACATTGACATGAATCAACCATGGGTGTACATGTGTTCCCCATCATGAACCCCCCTCCCACCTCCCTCCGCATCTCATCCCTCAGGGTCATCCCAGTGCACCAGCCCTGAGCACCCTGTCTCATGCATCAAACCAGGACTGGCGATCTGTTTCACATATGATAATATACATATTTCAATGTTAATCTCTCAAATCATCCCACTCTCACTCTCTCCACAAAGTCTAAAAGACTGTTCAATACATATATGTCTCTTTTGCTGTCTCGCATGTAAAATCACTGTAACCATCTTTTTAAATTCCGTATATATGCATTAGTATACTGTTTGGTGTTTTTCATTCTGACTCACTTCACTCTGTATAATAGGCTACAGTTTCATCCACCTCATTAGAACTAATTCAAATGTATTCTTTTTGATGGCTGAGTAATATTGCATTGAGTATATGTACCACAGCTTTCTTATCCATTCATCTGCTAATGGACATCTAGGTTGCTTCCATGTCCTGGCTATTATAAACAGTGCTGTGATAAACATTGTGGTACATGTGTCTCTTTCAATTTTAGTTTCCTTGGTGTATATGCACAACAGTTGGATTTCTGGGTCATATAGCAGTTCTATTTCCAGTTTTTTAAGGAATCTCCACACTGTCCTCCATAGTGGCTATACTAGTTTGCATTCCCACCAACAGTGTAAGAGGGTTCCCTTTTCTCCACACCCTGTCAGGTATCTATTGCTTGTAGACTATTGGATAGCAGCCATTCTGACTGGCATGAGATGGTACCTCATTGTGGTTTTGATTTGCATTTCTCTGATAATGAGTGATGTTGAGCATCTTTTCATGTGTTTGTTAGCCATCTGCATGTCTTCTTTGGAGAAATGTCTGTTTAGTTCTTTGGCCCATTTTTTGACTGGGTCATGTATTTTTCTGTAGTTGAGCTGCAGGACTTGCTTTAATTCTTTGTCAGTTGCTTTGTTTGCTATTATTTTCTCCCATTCTGAAGCCTGTATTTTCACCTTGATTATAGTTTCCTTCACTGTGCAAAAGCTTTTAAGTTTAATTAGGTCAAATTTGTTTATTATTGCTTTTATTTCCATTACTCTGGGAGGTGGGTCATAGAGAATCCTGCTGTGGTTTATGTCGGAGAGTGTTTTGCCTATGTTCTCCTCTAGGAGTTTTATAGTTTCTGGTCTTATGTTTAGATCTTTAATCCATTTTGAGCTTATTTTTGTGTGTGGTGTTAGAAAGTGTTCTAGTTTCATTCTTTTACCAGTGGTTGACCAGTTTTCCCAGCACCACTTGTAAAGAGATTGTCTTTTCTCCATTGTATATTCTTGCCTCCTTTGTCAAAGATAAGGTGTCCATAGGTGCTTAGATTTACCTTTAGGCTTTCTGTTATGTTCCATTGATCTATATTTCTGTCTTTGTGCCAGTACCATACTGTCTTGATGACTTTGGCTTTGTAGTATGGCCTGAAGTCAGGCAGGTTGATTCCTCCAGTTCCATTCTTCTTTCTCAAGACTGCTTTAGCCATTTGAGGTTTTTGTATTTCCATACAAATTGTGAAATTATTTGTTTTAGTTCTCTGAAAAATACCATTGGTAGCTTGATAGGGATTGCATTGAATCTATAGATTGCTTTGGGTAGTATACTCATATTCACTATATTGATTCTTCTGCTCCATGAACATGGTATATTTCTCCATCTATTTCTGTCCTCTTTGATTTGTTCATCCCTGTTTTATAGTTTTCTATATATAGGGCTTTTGTTTCTTTAGGCATATTTATTCCTAAGTATTTTACTCCTGTCATTGCAATGGTGAATGGCATTTTCCCCTTAATTTCTCTTTCTATGTTCTCATTGTTAGTGTATAGGAGTGCAAGGGATTTCTGTGAGTTGATTTTATATCCTGAAACTTTACTGTATTCATTGATTAGCTCTAGTAATTTTCTGGTGGAGACTTTAGGGTTTTCTATATAGAGGATCATGGCATCTGCCAACAGTGAGAGTTTTACTTCTTCTTTTCCAATCTGGATTCCTTTTATTTCTTTTTCTTCTCTGATTGCTATGGCCAAAACTTCCAAAACCACATTGAATAGTAGTGGTGAGAGTAGGCACCTTTGTCTTGTACCTGACTTTAGAGGAAATGCTTTCAATTTTCATCATTGAGGATAATGATTACTGTGGGTTTGTCATATATAGCTTTTATTATGTTGAGGTATGTTCCTTCTATTCCTGCTTTCCGGAGAGTTTTTATCATAAATGGACGTTGAATTTTGTCAAAGGTTTTCTCTGTATCTATTGAGATAATCATATAATTTTCATCTTTCAAATTGTTAATGGTGTGTATTACATGGATTTATTTGTGGATATTAAAGAATCCTTACATCCCTGGTACAAAGCCCACTTGGTCATGATATATTATCTTGTTAATATGTTGTTTGATTCTGTTTGCTAGGATTTTGTTAAGGATTTTTGCGCCTATGTTCAGCAGTGATATTGGTCTGTAGTTTTCTTTTTTTTAGTGGCATCTTTGTCAGGTTTTGGTATTAGTGTGATGGTGGCCTCATAGAATGAGTTTGGAAGTTTATCTTCTGCAATTTTCTGGAAGAGTTTGAGTAGGCTGGTATTAGCTCTCCTCTAAATTTTTGGTACAATTCATCTGTGAAGCCATCTGGTACTGAGCTTTTGTTTGTTGGAAGATTTCTGATTAGTTTCGATTTCTCTGCTTGTGATGGGTCTGTTAAGATTTTCTATTTCTTCCTGTTTCAGTTTTGGCAATTTGTACTTTTCTAAGAAGTTGTCTATTTCTTCCAGGTTGTCCATTTTGTTGGCATATAGTTGCTGATGGTAGTCTCTTATGATCCTTTGTATTTCTGGGTTGTCTGTTGTGATTTCTCCATTTTCATTTCTGTTTTTGTTGATTTGATTCTTCTTTCTTTGTTTCTTGATGCGTCTGGTTTGTCAATTTTATTAATCTTTTCAAAGAACCAGCTTTTAGTTTTGTTGATTTTTGCTAAGGTCTCTTTTGATTCTTTTGCATTTATTTCTACCCTAATTTTTAAAATTACTTTCCTTCTACTAGCCCTTGGGTTCTTCATTTCCTTTTCTAGTTACTTTAGGTGTAGAGTTAGGTTTTTTATTTGAATTTTTTCTTATTTCTTGAGGTAAGCCTGTATTGCTATGAACCTTCCCCTTATTACTGCTTTTACAGTGTCCCAAGGGTTTTGGGTTGTTGTGTTTTCATTTTCATTCATTTCTATGCATATTTTGATTTCTTTTTTTATTTCATCTGTGATTTGTTGGTTATTCAGAAGTGTGTTGTTTAGCCTCCATATGTTGGAAATTTTAATAGTTTTTTCCTGTAATTTATATCTAATCTTACTGCATTGCGATCAGAAAAGATGCTTGCAATGATTTCAATTTTTTGAATTTACCAAGGCTAGACTTATGGCCAAGGATGTGATCAACCCTGGAGAAGGTTCCGTGTGTGCTTGAGAAAAAGGTTAAATTCATTGTTTTGGGATGAAATGTCCTATAAATATCAATTAGTTCTAACTGGTTCATTTTATCATTTAAAGCTTCTGTTTCCTTGTTAATTTTCTTTTTAGTTGATCTATCCACAGGTGTGAGTGCAGTATTAAAGTTTCCTACTATTATTGTGTTATTGTTAATTTCCCCTTTCATACTTGTTAGCATTTGCCATATTGTGGTGCTCCTATGTGTATGTATGTATATATATATATATATATATATATATATAAAATCTCACTACTCTTGCTTTCTTTTGGTCTCCATTTGTGTGAAATATCTTTTTCCAGCCCTTAATTTTCAGTCTGTATGTGTCTCTTGTTTTGAGGTGGGTCCCTTGTAGACAGAATATATAGGGGTCTTGTTTTTGTATATTTTCAGCCAGTCTTTGTCTTTTGGTTGGGGCATCCAACCCATTTACATTTAAGGTAATTACTGATAAGTATGATCCCGTTGCCATTTCCTTTGTTGTTTCTGGTTTCAAGTTTATACACCTTTTCTATGTTTCCTGTCTAGAGAAGACCCTTTAGCATTTGTTGAAGAGCTGGCTTGGTGGTGCAGAATTCTGTCACTTTTGCCTCTCTGTAAAGCTTTTGATTTCTTCTTCATATTTGAATGAAATCCTTGCTGGGTACAGTAATCTTTGTTGTAGGTTTTCTCTTTCATCACTTTAAGTATGTCCTGCCAATCCCTTCCGGTCTGAGGAGTTTCTATTGAAAGATCAGCTGTTATCCTTATGGGAACCCCCTTATATGCTATTTGTTGTTTTTCCCTTGGTGCCTTTAATATTTGTTCTTTCTTTTGATTTTTGTTCTTTTGATTATTATGTGTCTTGTGGTGTTAAAGTAGGGAAAATCACTGGACCATTCAGGTATGACCTAAATCAAATCCCTTATGATTATACAGTGGAAGTAAGAAATAGATTTAAGGGCCTAGATCTGATAGATAGAGTGCCTGATGAACTATGGAATGAGGTTTGTGACATTGTACAGGAGACAGGGATCAAGACCATCCCCATGGAAAAGAAATGCAAAAAAGCAAAATGGCTGCCTGGGGAGGCCTTACAAATAGCTGTGAAAAGAAGAGAAGCAAAAGCAAAGGAGAAAAGGAAAGATATAAGCATCTGAATGCAGAGTTCCAAAGAATAGCAAGAAGAGATAAGAAAGCCTTTCTCAGCAATCAGTGCAAAGAAATAGAGGAAAACAACAGAATGGGAAAGACGAGAGATCTCTTCAAGAAAATCAGAGATACCAAGGGAAAATTTCATGCAAAGATGGGCTCGATAAAGGACAGAAATGGTATGGGCCTAACAGGAGCAGAATATATTAAGAAGAGGTGGCAAGAATACACATAAGAACTGTACAAAAAAGATCTTCACGACCCAGATAATCACGATGGTGTGGTCACTCACCTAGAGCCAGACATCCTGGAATGTGAAGTCAAGTGGGCCTTAGAAAACATCACTATGAACACAACTAGTGGAGGTGATGGAATTCCCTTTGAGCTATTTCAAATCCTGAAAGATGATTCTGTGAAAGTGCTGCACTCAATATGCCAGCAAATTTGGAAAACTCAGCAGAGGCCACAGGACTGGAAAAGGTCAGTTTTCATTCCAATCTCAAAGAAAGGCAATGCCAAAGAATGCTCAAATTACCGCACAATTGCACTCATCTCACATGCTAGTAAAGTAATGTTCAAAATTCTCCAAGCCAGGTTTCAGCAATATGTAAACCGTGAACTTCCTGATGTTCAAGGTGGTTTTGGAAAGGGCAAAGGAAGCAGAGATCAAATTGCCAACATCCGCTGGATCATGAAAAAGCAGGAGAGTTCCAGAAAAACATCTATTTCTGCTTTATTGACTATGCCAAAGCCTTTGACTGTGTGGATCACAATAAACTGTGGTAAATTCTGAAAGCCTTTGACTGTGTGGATCACAATGAACTGTGGAAAATTCTGAAAGAGATGGGAATACCAGACCACCTGATCTGCCTCTTGAAAAATCTGTATGCAGGTCAGGAAGCAACAGTTAGAACTGGACATGGAACAACAGACTGGTTCCAAATAGAAAAAGGAGTACATCAAAGCTGTATATTGTCACCCTGCTTATTTAACTTATAAGCAGAGTACATCATGAGAAATGTTGGACTGGAAGAAGCACAAGCTGGAATCAAGATTGCTGGGAGAAATATCAATAACCTCAGATATGCAGATGACACCACCCTTATGGCAGAAAGTGAAGAGGAACTAAAAAGCCTCTTGATGAAAGTGAAAGAGGAGAGTGAAAAAGTTGGCTTCAAGCTCAACATTCAGAAAACTAAGATCATGGCATCTGGTCCCATCACTTCATGGGAAATAGATGGGGAAACAGTGGAAACAGTGTCAGACTTTATTTTTTTGGGCTCCACAATCACTGCAGATGGTGACTGCAGCCATGAAATTAAAAGACGCTTACTCCTGGGAAGGAAACTTATGACCAACCTAGATAGCATATTGAAAAGCAGAGACATTACTTTGCCAACAAACGTCTGTCTAGTCAAGGCTATGGTTTTTTCCTGTGGTCATGTATGGATGTGAGAGTTGGACTGTGAAGAGGGCTGAGTGCTGAAGAACTGATGCTTTTGAACTGTGGTGTTGGAGAAGACTCTTGAGAGTCCCTTGGATTGCAAGGAGATCCAACCAGTCCATTCTGAAGGAGATCAGCCCTGGGATTTCTTTGGAAGGAATGATGCTAAAGCTGAAACTCCAGGACTTTGGCCACCTTATGCGAAGAGTTGACTCATTGGAAAGGACTCTGATGCTGGGAGGGATAGGGGGCAGGAGGAGAAGGGCACGACAGAGGATGAGATGGCTGGATGGCATCACTGACTCGATGGACGTGAGTCTGAGTGAACTCCGGGAGTTGGTGATGGACAGCGAGGCCTGGCATGCTGCGATTCATGGGGTCATGAAGAGTCATACGCGACTGAGTGACTGAAGTGAACTGAACTGTGGTGTTTCGCCTTGGGTTTATCCTATTTGGGACTCTCTGGGTTTCTTGAACTTGGGTGACTATTTCCTTTCCCATTTTAGGGAAGTTTTCAACTATTATCTCCTCAAGTATTTTCTCATGGCCTTTCTTTTTGTCTTCTTCTGGGAATCCTATGGTTCGTATGTTGGGGTGTTTGACATTGTCCTAGAGGTCCCTGAGGTTGTCCTCATTTCTTTTCATTGTTTTTTCTTTTTTCCTTTCTGCTTCCTTTATTTCCACCATTCTATCTTATACCTCACTTATCCTATCCTCTGCCTCCGTTATTCTGTTGGTTCCCGCCAGAGTGTTTTTGATTGCATTTATTGCATTATTCATTATATATTGACTCTTATTTCTTCTTGATCCTTGTTAAACATTTCTTGCATCTTCTCAATCCTTGTCTCCAGGGTATTTATCTGTAACTCCATTTTGTTTTCAAGATTTTGGATCATTTTTATTATCATTATTCTGAATTCCTTTTCAGGTGACTCCCTATTTCCTTCTCACCCTCTTGGGGGGCCCATGCCTCCAAAAGTTCCAGCTCTCTTGTTTGTCCCCAAAGTTAACGGTGAACATCCCATCTGTATTCTCTCCTCGTCCCAACCAAAATCGCCTCCCTCCCCGAGCTCCATGGCTCCACATCCCAGGAAAGGAAACCTGAAAATGGCTCGAAGGAGAAGGTGCCCCTTCCTTCCTCTCCCTTTAAGCTCGAGGGCCTGGGGAGCCTGGCAGCATGTCGAGGAGGACCTGGTAATCGTCCTCACTGAGGGCTTTTTCCAGGATGGCTTCAACTCCTTCTTCCTTCACAGCAGCCCCCGGGTAAGATCAGGGCATGTCCTTGATGGCCTTGGCAGCCATGATTTCCTCTAGGAGGCTGGGTGACCTGGGAAGGGCTGGATGAGCCCCTGGGATGACAGTAGAGGACCCCAGGGAAGGACCCAGTGAGCCCGGGATGCACGTGGCAGCCAAGATCACGTCTTGGAGGCTGGGTAAGTCTGAGAGGGCGAGGTGTGCTCGTGCATCTGCAGAAGGCCCCAGGAAAGTCCCCATCGTGTCCAGGATGCCCACTGGCACCAAGAGCTAGTCTAGGAAGCTTGGTCCACCTGGGAGAACAGGGTGTGCTCTTGCATATCTGCAGTGGCCCCTGGGAAAGGTGCCTGCATGTCTGGGACGCCTGTGGCCACCAAGAGCTCAACTAGGAGGCTTGTCGAGTTTGGAAGGTTGGGGGGCTGGGGCTGTGGCTCTAGTGGAGGCACCATGCTTTCACCATAGGGTCACTTGGGCCACCACGGGATGTGTGTCTCAGGCTGTGCAGGAGGCAGGATGGCCCCTGGCCCAGGCTGCCAAGGGGCCATGACAGCAGGAGAGCACTTGGCCCAAAGAACTGCTACCTGGGGAGGAGGTGGTGGAGGAGGACATGGATGCCAAGAGAAAGAAGCCAGTCCCCAGAGGACTGTGCCTTCACTGAGGCTCCTCACTCTGACGTACACCACATTCTCGTCAGGATGCTCCGTTGGTTGGGATGTGGGGGGGCTGAGGGGTGGCTGGCGGATGACCCGGAGATCAGCTAGCCTTTCCTCTCCTGGTGGCATGGCCTTGAACTTGGCTTGCTGGGGCTTGGGTCTTCACTGATAGCTCAGTTGTAAAGGATCCGCCTGCAATGCAGGACACCGGTTCAATTCCTGCATTGGGAAGATCTGCTGCAAAAGGGAGAAAACTACCATCTGGCCTCTAGAACTAGTCCACGGAGTCACAATGTGTCGGACAGGACAGTGTGTGTGTGTGTGCGCGGGTGCACATGCTTGTGCGCAAAGCAGAGCCAGGAATAGACCTTTTGCCCTGGCTCTATCCTGGGGAGGGGGTAGAGAGGGAGCGTGGCTTGAAGGAACCACAACACCACACCCATAGCCATCGTTAGCAATGTACTATTTGGCCACTGAAGTTTCTAAACTCAACCACGGGGTTCACATGAGAACAGTCAGGGGTTTGTATGTACTTCAAAACCATTGGGTGTATGAAGTCAGGAACGGGTTTGCAAGTAAATCATACCTGTATGTCTGCGGGTGACGGGGGGAGGCTGGTGGCAGGGCGAGCTCAGTCACTGCACTCTGAGAGTCAGAGAGACACACGGAGATTATTGGCCTTTGCAGATATATCAGCCATGTGTGTTCACATGGAGTCTGGTGGTGAAAGCGGTTATGTGGGTAGGTCCCTATTGATTGCTCAGAGGATCTGACCTTGGGAAACTGCCCAGAGCAGGCACCCAGAAACCAAGGGAAGCATGCTCCTGATGGAGTATGTTGGGATAACTGCAGGGTTTGCCGGTGGCTTGAAGATGAGTCCCAGACGCAGGCTCCCCCCAACTCCACTGACCCCCCTCCCTCCCTCGGTCCCCAATTCTCCCTGACTCCCTTCCCTCTCTTCCTCCCTCCCTCTCCCATTCAGCCTTCCCCAATTGTCTCCCTTCACGCCCACTCTCTCCCTACGCCCCTGGCATAGGGAAGGAGTTCTCCTCTGTGAACTGGAAAGACGGGAGCAGAAGACAGAAGAGCCAGACCAAAAGAACCCGTGCAGGTCACTGGGTTTCTTTATTAGGTCCATGGCATGTTCCCTATTAGGCACCCTATTGGTCACTGCAATACTTGGGTTCCTTGAGGCTTCAGGTGGGGTGTCCCTTTTGGGGGGGGACAGCTACCCAAAGGTCCAGCTCTCTGATTTGTCCCCAAAGTTGTTGGTAAACATCCCATCTGTATTCTCTCCTCCCGCAACCCAAAACCACCCCCCTCCCTGAGCTCCATGGCTCGGTACCACAGGCAGGAAAGGAGAACTGAAAGGGGCTCAGGGGAGAAGGTGCCCCTTCATTCCTCTCCCTCTAAGCCCCAGGGCCTGGGGAGCCTGGCAGCATGTCGAGGAGGGCCTGGTAATCGTCCTCACTGAGGGGTGTTTCCAGGATGGCTTCAACTCCTTCTTTCTCCACAGCGGCCCCCAGGGAAGCCCAGGGCATGTCCTGGGTGGCCGTGGCAGCCAAGATTTCCTCTAGGAGGTTGGGTGACCCGGGAAGAGCTTGGTGTTCCCCTGCGATGGCAGTAGAGGACCCTGGGGAAGGACCCGGTGAGCCCGGGATGCATGTGGAAGCCAGGAGCACGTCTTGGAGGCTGGGTGAGCCTGGGAGGGCAAGGGGTGCTCGCTTGTTGGCAGAGGGACCCAGGGAACGCCCATGCATGTCAGAGATGCCCTTGGCAGCCAAGATTTCCTCTAAGAGGCTGGGTGTGCAGGAGAGAGCTGGCTATTGCACTGTGACTACAGAGGCCCACGTGGAAGCTCCAAACGTGTGCGGGATGCCCGTGTCCATTGAAAGCTCTTCTAGGACACTTGGTGTGCCTGGGAGGGCAGGGTGCACTCCTGCATTGGCAGAGACCCCTGGAGAAGGCGCCTGCGTGTCTGGAATGCCCGTGGCCACCAAGGGCTCATCTAGGAGGCTGTTCAAGCTTGGAAGGCCGGGGGGTTGGGGCTGTGGCTATAGCAGAGGGGTCGTGCCTTCACCATAGGGTGACTCCAGCCACCACAGGATGTATGTCTCCGGCTGTACAGGTGGCAGGATGTCCCCTTGCCCAGGTTGCCAAGGGGTGGTACCAGCAGGGGAGCATGCGGGCCAGGGAACTGCAAACTGGGGAGGAGGCGGTGTCTTATCACTTGGCTAGAGAGCCACTGGGCTGGGCAGGACCAGGAAGATCATCAACAGCTGGCCTACACAGACCCCAGAGGCAGTCCCGGACACCCAGAAAGTGGGGGCCTCAAAAGGAGCAGCTGCAGCCAAGGGTGGCATGCTCTCCTGTGGCTGAGAGGGGCGAAGGGGAGGAGAGGTGCTCTGGACAGCAGGTGGGGCCCTTCAGTCCTCTGGAGCAGGAGTAGTCATGACCAATGCGCCACCTAGCCCTTGGGACCAGCCATTGCTGGGCCCGCTTGGGCTCTGCTGGGGGTGCCGAGCTCTTCTGTTTTGAAACCATATCTAGGGAAGCAAAATGCAGACAGGCACATCAGAAGTTGTGACTGTCCAGATAACCATGCTGGCGCCTCTGTGGTGCCCATTCGACAGCCCACCTGGCCGCCCGGCCTCTGGTCTGTCAGGTCCAGGGCAACTTCTGCAGGGCCATTTTCTGCAAACGAATTCCTTGGTCCTGGGAACTGAGGGGTGCCTGAACGGCCACAAGCACCCCAAAAACCCACCCCTCAGCCCACCAACTTTCGGCCCCCTACCCCGAAGCCCAAGTGCCAGCCCCAGCCCAAGCCTATGTGTATCCAGCTCCAAACCCTTGGCAGGGCTGAACTCTCCTTACTCCAGGGCCACGTCCTGGACACATGCCCTGGCTGGAGAACTTACCTGGATGCGAGGTTCTGGGATTCCCATCTGACAAGCCAGTTCTTCCCTGGCGGCAATCGCTGGGAAGTGAACCCTCATGAGGGCTTGCACAAAGATCTTTGTTCTTGAAGGAGAGATGACTGTCCTCTTTCTCCAGGCCTCTCTGGCTGAGTCTTCTACCAAAGAAAGAACACACCGAGAGGAGAGGACATTAAGGCCCATGGAACGTTCACAGCACAGATACCCTAGATGGTGTGGAGGGGAGGGAGAGTCCCACACCCCTGAATCACTACAGGTGGCTCTGCAGCCGGGACAGGGTTCTAAGGCTTATACACACAGATGGATTGCATGCCTGAATCCATCATGGATGTGTGCATGCACACACACGCACACACACACACACACACACACACACACACACACGCACGCACATTCCCCAGACATGCATGTCCCTGTGTGTCTCTTTCCTCCTCCGGTCTTGCCTCAGAGTGCCCTGAAGCATGCTCCTCTGCCAAGGTTGCCTGGGCAGCTGGAGGCTAAAGTTCCTGACAGGGGCTGGGGAGGGAGTTCAAAGGTGGAACAGTGCTGCCAGCTCATGCTGACTGGGGGCGTCTTGCCCCAATCTGGGACACTGATGGGGGCAGCAACCAGATGGACCTGTTTCCTCTCCCACTTTGTGTTTCTGGGTCTTCTGTGCTCATCCATCAGCAGAGAGAATTCTCTGGCAAGAGGGGGAGGGTTCAGGACCCCCCTCTGGGGACTTGCTTTTGGAGAACTTTGGCTAAATTACCTTGAGAGGAAGACTGAGGTCGAGGAGGTGGTGATGTGCTGTGGGCATGGTCGTGGCCCCCCTTCCCCATCTTGGTGCACATATTCAGATGGCGATCAGCTCTGCTTTAACCGTCTTGTTCTTTGGATTTGAAACTAGACCTAGGGACAGAGAGAATTCCTTCTCAGGGGAGAGACCACCAGATGCTTTCAGCTGACTTGGATCGGCATGGAGAGCCTGAAAGGGAGAATGGGTGGAGAGACGGGGGCCTACCTGAACTCTGCTTTTGGCAATGCCAAGCTCTTGGGCCAGTCATTTTTTGGTGCTATGCCAGGGTAGGTGTTCTGTTGAAAGAGCACTTGCAAGGCGTCCATCTGGCTTAGCTTCAGAACAGGCCTCCTCGTTCAAGATGCTGTGGTGATGGGGCCTGTGGAAGAGAAGAAAGGGAAGTCTCAGAGTACATGGGGGAGGACTCGACGGAGGAGCCCAAGCATGCTCCCTGCCCAGGGGAGTTACCCCTGTGCCTGAGCAAAGCCGGGAGCCCGGGGACGGGTGTGCATTTGGAAGTCACTTGGCTATACCCCGACAGACAGGCTGAGAGGCAAGGGCGGTGGGGAAATCCCCCTCCAAACCCCCACTGTACCCCCACCCCCACCCGCACCGATGCTGGAATCCAAGAAACATGAGCAAGAAGAAAGGTAACCAAACCCAGACTCAAACAAAGGTGGCAAGAAGTCCCACCCACTGAAAACCACAACACACTGCCCCATTTTTCCACCAGTTTGGGAAGATGCCTGGGAAACGTCTCGATGGGGCTTCTCCCAGATTTCCCTCCATCACGGTGCCAATGGGAGGAAACCTTGCTTCTCGGGGCTAACATGAGTACTGGCCGTATTTGCCGTCACTAGTGCAAAAGGAAAGGAAAGGAAAGTAAGCCTAAGTGAATCCCAACCCGCAATGCCTGACGGAAGGCAGAAGGCACTGGGCCATTGTGGAGATAAAGCCACTGAAGGAGGCAAAGCCACAGAGCTCCCCGACTCCCATTTACACAGGAAGATGAGGATAAATGGTCCCACACCAGTCCTCCCAATCCCTGCTCCCTCGACCAACACCATCATCACAGAAAAGAGAAAGGATAAGCCACGTGTGTGCCAAAGGAGCAAAATGAACAAATGATGCCTCTTTGGGCACACATGATGCCTGAGAAACATGGGCCCAGCCTATTGGTCCCTGTCCTTTTTGGTGGTGGGTTGACAAGTTTGTGGTGAACCCTTGGCCTGGAGATCCACAAATCACATGATCCAATCCCAGGGACCGAGGGCAAATGTACCGGTTGAGGTGATGGAGGAGCCGGCTGTATCCATGGTGGGAGAGCAACACAGATGCTGCAGACTGCTGGCCTAGTGGGCCAGGACCCAGCAGCTAGAACATTGGAGAGCATGAGGCGGCTCCACCCTTATTTATGTAAATAGGGGTGAGAATGTAGATGGAGGGGAAGCCCCTGGCCTCTTTCCCAGCAGACACCCTGGACAGAATCCCGTGGAGCTAGTGAGCTTTCACAGCCCCCAAGGTCCGCATAGGCTGGGAAGGCCGTTTTGGGCTTTGGTTTGTGGCCCTCCCATCAGTAAGCGGGATCAACCCTGGCTCAGGGGCCCTCAGCAATGCACAGAGTGCTAACTGCCTGGGAATTCCTCTAGGTTCCTTTGAAGTGTCCGCCCACGCCCCCTTTCCCAGCCTGCCTTGCCTTCCAAAACGCTCTGGGTTTTCCCGCCTTTTCACATTCCACAGGTCCAGTGGCCTCAATTGCTTCTGTGGTCTCCTCCAATGCATCCCCAGACACTGGATGCTCTCTCCAGTGCTTCCTCCTAGCTTTCTTGCTTTCCTCCATTTCTCTGATCCCTCCCCAACTCCTCCGTGCTCTCTTGGTGTCCTTTCCCTATAGCAGTCCCAGACTACCATGCCAAGGGCTTTGAGTTGCCTGGAGCTCAAGGCTACTGCAAGAGACCTGAAGGGCCAGTGTCTTGAATAGCAGTTCACGCCATTTGGGGCTTTTTCATGTGGAGCCTGATGCCCACACCTCCCCAGCCCACCCCTCAGTCCAAGTGCCCTGGAGATATCCGCGAAAGGGGACAGTGTACCCCCTACTGTTAGGAAGGAGTTTCCACTAAGCCGAGGAAGCAATCATGGGCCTTCTGGACAGAAGGAAGCCCTGACCTGTGCCAACAAGGGGACACAGAAAGAGTGAGTTCTTTCTTAAAGAGATGGAGGGCGGTGAGGAGAATAAAGAAGACATCAGGAGGCAGGAGGAGACAAAGAAGGAAGAAGGCTGCATGAAGCAATGCGGGAGATGGACGATGAGAGGCACTTTTCTTTTTCATGTGAACAGGGTCCAGTGAATTGAAAAGAAATGAATGAACCACAAAAGCACACCTACAACCCTCTTTAGCAATGTATTCTTTGGCCACCCAGGTTTGTAAACCCACCATGGGGTTGAGAGGGTAACAGGCAGGAAGGCCAGGGGTCTCCAAATGGAGGAAATAGCCTGCAAGTGTCAGACATTTTTATCTCTCTTAAGCGGCAGGAGGAAACAAACTAGCAATATTTTTTCCTTCTCTATACAAATTTAAAGGGAGGTTTCTCCTAAAATACTGTGTTGCCATAATGACACCCGGTTTCGTCTGAAGTTAGCTATTCTCGAGCCTAGAGATAACCAATGCCTTTTTCTTATGGAAATGTTCGTCTTAAGCTATGCTAATGTACTATGCCTTTACCCCAAACTCTGTCTCCAAGTCGGTTCTGCCTCTTGGCCCAGAACCTACTTGACAAACCAGTATGGATATTGTTCCCCTAATCTATGTAAATGAAACTATTTGTATGGTGGTCTGCCCTTCTTCAAGATTCAAGTTAATCGTTTTATGGCCCAGGATAAACCATTTGGTGCCAAGATTATCCCAAAATGCATCTTATGGGTGAGGGGCCTGGTGCCATTCTGAATTTTAAGACATTCCTTTCTTTCATTAAAAGACTGCTAGTAACTATATAACATCCAGCTGAAGACTAGCAGGGGGGTACTCTTTCTGCCCCCTTCTGATGCCTATGTCAGAAGCTTTCTCTATCTCCTTTATACTTCAATAAAACTTTATTACACAAAAGCTCTGAGCGATCAGGCCTCGTCTCTGGCCCCGGATTGAATTCTTCTCCTCCAGGGGCCAAGAATCCTGGTGTATTTGCGTGATTCAACAACAACCTTTCAGGGTTTCACATGAGAAGTTCGTATGTACTTTGAAACCACTGGGTCTATAAGTTCAGGAACGGGATTGCAAGTACATAGCATCTGTATGTCTGTGGGTGTCCCTCTGTCCCCAACTCTCCCTGCCTCCCTTCGCTCTCTCCCTCCTTCCCTCTCCCACTCAGCCTTCCTAAACTCTCTCCCTTCACCCCTGCCCTTTCCCTCCACCCACTGGGCCCCTCCCACCTTGCATCTCCCAATCTTCCAGCTTTTCACTCCCCTGTCTCCCACTCCCCCTCCCTCTGCTGCCCCTGGCATAGGGAAGGAGTTCTCCTGTGTGACCTGCTGAAAAAATTGGACCAGAAGACAGAGGAGCCAGGCCAAAAGAACCTGTGTGGGGCAGGGGGTTTCTTTGTTGGGTCCATGGCATGTACCCTCTTAGGCACCCTCTTGGTCACTGCAATACTTGGGTTCCTTGAGGCTTCAGGTGGGGTGTCCCTCTTGGGGGGGGGGGGGAGAGGCCCAGCTTTCCAAAGATCCAGCTCTGGGGTTTGTCTCCAAAGTTGTTGTTAGATATCCCGTCTGTATTCTCTCCTACCCCCACCCAAAACCGCCCCCCTCCGTGAGCTTCATGGCTCTGCATCCCAGGAAAGGAGAACTTCAAGGGGCTCGGGAAGAAGGTGCCCCTTCCTTCCTCTCCGTCTATGCTGGAGGCCTGGGGAGACTGGCAGCATGTCAAGGAGGGCCTGGTAATCATCCTAACTGAGTGGTGCTTCCAGGATTTCTCCAACTCCTTCTTCCTCTGCAGCTGCTTCTGGGGAAGATGAGGGTGTGTCCTGGATGGCCCTGGCAGCCAAGATTTCCTCTAGGAGGCTCGGTGTCCAGGGGAGTGCTGTGTGGTCCTCTGCAATGACAGTAGAGGACCCTGGGGAAGGCGCCTGCGTGTCTGGAATGCCTTGGCCGCCAGGAGCTCCTCTTGGGGGCTGGGTGAGTCTGGGAGCGTGGGGTATTCTCCTTCATTGGTGCAGGATCCCATGAAAGGCCCAGTCCTGTCGTGGATGCCTGTGTCAGCCATGATTTCCTCTAAGAGGCTGGGTGTGCAGGAGAGACCTGGATGTTGCACAGTGAATACAGAGGCTCCTGTTGAAGACCCCTATGAGTCATGGGCTGGCAGCACCGAGGCGGGTGCGGGGCCGCGGGTGGGGACACAGTGGTTGGTGGTCAAAGTTAGGGCTGTGGCCATGGGGCACGTTATGCCTCTTGCCCTCCTCCCCCTTTCCAGTTACCTAGCACGTCCAGGCATGGAGGTTTTAAAGACCCCTGGGGAGGGCATTGGGGTCCGAATGGTCGGGCCTGTGGGAAGTTGGGAGGTGCCTCCTGTCTCCCCGGGGCTCAGCCATCCCCTGAGGGGCCGGGATGGCTGGGTGTCATGGTCACTGCCGCCGTGGCCGTTGGGAGGGGGCTACCCTGCAGTCATCGTGTGGGCTGTGACCGTGTGTGGTGCATGCGCACCCCCCCTCCATGTTCCTAGGGGAGGGTTGGAACCCCCTCCCCCCCGACCTCGGGCGCCTGTGGGGTGTCCGAGCATGCCCTGCTCCATTGTGTGAAACCTTTCTCATCCCCTCCGCTCTGCTGTTATCTGTCTGGCTTGGCTGGCCAGAGGCAACCCCTGCCCAACTCTGGGAAGGGAGTGAGGGAGGGTGGGATGTGCCATGGCAAGGGCGGGTCTCCTGTGGAAACAAAACATTTGAAAACCTCGTACGACTCTTAGTGGTGGATCACTGGGCTCGTGCATCGATGAAGAACGCAGCTAGATGCGAGAATTAAAGTGAACTGC
>NW_027223720.1:0-100180 GCF_029378745.1 Bos indicus
GTCCCTGAAACATAAAATAATGTACATCATCTATGAAAATGAAGTGAAAATGTTAGTTGCTCAGTCTTGTTCAACTCTTTTTTGACCCTAAGGACAGTAGCCTGCCAGGCTCCTCTATCGACTGGAATTCTCCAAGCTAAGAATTACACCACTGGAGTGGGTAACCATTACCCTTCTCCAGGAGATTCTTCCTCGATAAGTGATCAAACCCAGGGTCTCCTACATTGCAGGCAGATTCTTTGTCATCTGAGCTACCAGGGAAGCCCAAACAACTATACCGTCACTTTAAAAAATATATATATAACTCCCAAATCATCCCACCCTCTCCCTCTCCCACAGAGTCCAAAAGACTGTTCTATACATCACTGTCTGTTTTGCTGTCTCGTATACAGGGTTATTGGGATGACCAGAGGAATGGTATGGGGAGGGAGGAGGGAGGAGGGTTCAGGATGGGGAACACATGATATACCTGAGGCAGATTCATTTTGGATATATGGCAAAACAATCACAATATTGTAAAGTTAAATATAAAATACAATTAAATAAATATTCTCTCAGGGAACTTTTCACATATACAAACAGTATTATTAACTATGCACTTCCCTGGTGTGGCTCAGTGGTACTAAGAATCTGGCCTGTTGATGCAGGAGAGATGGGTTCAATTCTGGGGTCGGGAAGATGCCCTGGAGGAGGACACAGCAACCCAATCCAGTATTCTTGCATGGAAAATTCCAGACAGAGGAGGCTGGTAAGCTACAATCCATGGGGGTTGCAGAGAGTAGGGAAACCACTTGGCCACTAGCAACAACAATGATCAACTATAGTCACAATGCTGTACATTATATCCCTGCTGCTGCTGCTGCTGCTATGTTGTTCTCAGTCGTGTCCGACTCTGTGCGACCCCATAGACAGCAGCCCACCAGGCTCCCTCATCCCTGGGGATTCTCCAGGCAAGAACACTAGGGCTTCTTTATTTGAAGTGAAAGTTGTGAATGATTATGCCATTTGGACACTTACACCCATTTCATCCATCCTCCAACCCCCTCTTGTGGCAACCGCCAATCTACAACATGATGGACCTAGAGATCATTACTGATTGAAGTGACTCAGAGAAGGAGAAATATTATATGACATATCTTAGATGTATAATTTAAAAAGAGATGATACAAATGAATTTAAGTACAAAATGGAAAGACTTACAGTCTCAGAGAACAAATTTATGGTTGCCGCTGGGGAACGATGTGGGACAGGGATAGTTAGGGGATTTCCGATGGACATGTACACACTGCTATATTTAAAATGGATAAGCAACAAGGTTGTACCGTGTAACACAGGGAACTCTGCTTAGTATTATGTGGCAGTATTGATGGAGGTTTGGGGGAGAGTGGATACGTGTATATGTATGGCTGAGTCCCTTCACTGTTCACCTGAAAACTGTCACAATATTGTTAATTTGCTATACCTCAACACAAAATAAAAAAGCTAAAATTTTACAAACACTGTGCCTGCAGTGCAAGGGCTGTGAGTTCAGACCCTGGTTGGGGAATTAAGATCCCATGTGCCACATAGCAAACCAATCCACAAAATATCATCACAGAAAAAAGTGATGGGGATCCATGAAAGAAATAATTGATAAGCTAGATTTTATTCCCTTCAAACTTCTGCTCTATAAAAAATACATCAATAGAACAACAAGATGAGCCATAGTCTAGAAGAAAATATTTGCAAAAGACATATCTGATGAAGGCTCTAATCTAAAATATACAAAGAAACTCTTAATATTAATAAGAAGAAAACATTTCATAAAAAATGGACAAAAGATTGGAATAGATACCTTGCCAGGAAGATACAGAGATGGCAAACAAGCATATGGAAAGATGCTCCACCATCATATACCATTAGGGAACTGCAAATTAAAAAAACAAGCAGATACCACGACATGCCTTTCAGAATGGCCAGCGTTCAAAGACTGACAACACCAAATGCTGGTAAGGACGTGAATCAATAAGAACACTCATTCCTCAGTGGTGGTGATGCAAAATGGTAGAGCCACTTTGGGAGACAGTTTGCAAGTTTCTTAGTAAACTATATATATTCAACACTGCTGGTACGAATATAAATTGGTACAGCCAATTTACAGGGAAAACAGTGTAGCAGTTCCTCAAAAAATCAAAAATAACACATAATACTTTCCACATTCCACTACTATCCACAGGAACTGAAATCAGGACCTCGAAGAGAGCTCTGCACTCCCATGTTCATTGCAGCACTACTCACAATGGCCAAGAAAGGGAAGCAGCCTAGGTGTCCAGTGACAGATGAATGGATAAAAAAGATGCAAAATACACATATAATGGAACACCATTCAGCCTTAAAAAGAAGCTAACCTCTCCAGTTATTACAGCGTGCATGAACCAAGAGGACCTTCTGCTAGAGTGAAATAAGCCAAACACAGAAAGACAAATACTGCATGTCATTTATATGAAGAATCTAAAATGCTCAAAGTCAAAAAAAACAGAGAGCAGAGTGGTGGTTGCCATGGTCTATGGGAGGGGTGAATGAGAAGGAATTGTAGACTTAAAAAACATTCACAGTCTATACATGAGACAGGTGTGTTCAGGCTGGTGCACTGGGATGACCCTGAGAGATGGGATGGGGAGGGAGGTGGGAGCCGGGTCAGGAAAGGGAACAATGCACACCCATGGCTGATTCATGTCAATGTATGGCAAAAGCCACTACAATATTGTAAATAGCCTCCAATTAAAATAAATAAATTAAAAGAAAAAAAAAAAAAAAACATTCACAGCTTAAAAGCTGACAGGTATGTTCTCTTTGGTACAAACATTTAGGACTTCATCCCAGGAGGCAGCGTCTCCAGTAATCCTGAGAGAACTCCTCCAAAGAAGGGAGGGAGGAGCCAGGTTACATAGAAGTTTTGCAACAAAGGGCAGGTAGTCTGAATATCAAAAGATTATGATAAATGAAGGAAAACCAGATAACCCTGGTTAAGGAATTTAGCATTTTTCCATATATGGAAAGATGTAAGAATCGGGGCTCACTGAAATCATTCCTTTGATATGAACTTCACATATCTGGGGCCCGTATCCTGTATTTTTACATGCTGTGTTCCCTCAGGGTTCACCATCCGTGGTGGCTGCAACTGTCAATAACTGACAGTATTTATTCACTGATACAGCAGGCAGCATTCCAATTCTCAGTATTAATCAAAAGTTACAAAGTTTAATTATACAAAACGAATAAGTTCTAGGGATCTACTATATAATATAGAGCTTATAGTTAAAAATACTATATTGTACACTCTCTAAGAGGTCAAATCTTATGGCAAGTGTTCTTATCCCAGACACAAAACATAAAGGGTGAGAAGGCATCTGTCAAAATGGCCATCATCAAAAAGTCTATAAACAATAAATGCTGGAGAGGGTGTGGAGAAAAGGGAACTCTCTTGCATTGTTGGTGGGAATGTAAATTGATACAGCCTCTATGGAGAAGACTATAAAGTTTCCTAAAAAATTAGGAATAAAATTACCACATGACCCAACCATCCCACTACTGGGCATAAACCCTTAGGACACCATAACTGAATAAGACACATGTACTCCAATGTTCATTGCAGCACTATTTACAACATATAGGCCACAGAAGCAACCCAGATGTCCATCGCTGAATGGATAAAGGAGCTCTGGTTTCTGTATATGATGAAGTACTACTCAGCCATAAAAAGACCATATTTGAGTGAGTTCCAATGTAGTGGGTGAACTTAGGGCCTATTATACAGAGTGAAAAAAGTCAGAAAGAGAAATATAAACATCGTATCCTGACACATACATGGAATCTAGGAGACAGCATTGATGAATGTATTTGCAGGGCAGGATGGAGATGCAGACATAGAGGACAGACTTGGTGACACAGGGGGTGGATGAGAGGGAGGGACAAACCGAGAGCAATACTGAAACATACACATTACCATATGGAACATCGACAGCCAATGGGGATTTCCTGGGTGATGCAGGGAGCTCAAACTGGTGCTCTGTGAAAACCTAGACGGGTGGGAAGAAGTGGGAGGTGGGGGGATGTTCAAGGGGGAGGGGACATATGTATACCTATGGCCGATTCATGTTGATATATGGCAGAAACCAACACAATAGTGTAAAGCAACTACACTCCGATTAAAAATAAATTTAAAAAAGGATAAGAAGGGAATTTTGGAGGTAATGGATATGTTTATGGCATAAACTGTGGTGGTCATTTCACAGGAGTAGACTTATCTCCAAACTCATCAATAAATAAATCAGAAAAATACTGGTTAGCAAGGAAACCTAGCATATCCCAGTTAAGAGTATGCCACTTAAGGTCGCCATGAGGTAGACATCCTCAGTGGATGTAACAGAAAGCTCCAAAATGTTTCAAAGGCCCCAATCTTACCTATCTCTCACTTGACCTTTTACATAAACCACTCCCACTTTCATTCATTTAACCACCCAAAAGTGTCTATTCCTTCCCTATTGTTTGCCACATTACAGTCAAGATAACTTGATTTCAATTATTATTATTTTTTTAGTGGCGTAGGCTCTAGATCCCCACCGAGGGCAGAACGCGCCAGTCCAGCGGCTTGAAGGCATCATCCCACCTCAGGGGAGTGCCACCCTGATTTCTGGGAAACGCCACAGACAGAAGACAACATGAATAAACCATCTAATCTGCACAGGGTTTCCCTGTACTGGAATAAGAGCACAGGACACCATTCCATGCCAGCTTCACATGATTTCTCTCTGATTTACTCATAATCCCAGGCAGACTCAGAAAATGCTGCAGGTTTGGGTCTCAACCCCCAAAGGAAAGTCCATATCACAATTGAGTCATACAAATTTTTTGGTTTCCAGTGCTTTCATAAAATTTATGTTTATACTATACTATAGGTTATTAAGTGGGCAATAGCATTGTGCCTCAGACAAATATAGATGTCTTAAATAGAAACACATCATTGCTAAAAGAAAAAAGATGCTAACCATTATGTGAGCCTTCACTGAGTCCATCATTTTTGCTGCTGAGGGTGTGAACATTGCAAGAGGTATCAAAACGTGAGACACAGACATGAAGTGAGCAAACGGTGTTGGAAACATGGAGCTGAAAGACTTGCTGGAAGCAATTTTGACTGACACAAACTTTTAATTTGGTAAAGAAAAACAACAAAGAAAAGAAAAGCAGTACCTGTGAAATACAATAAAGCAAGGTGTAACAGAGTGAAGTGTGCCTGTAACTGTTAAGGGCAGTTTCCCATCCCAGGCTTTGTCTTTAAACTATGTAGCCCACCATGTGAGAACCTGGTTCCTGGTCACGATTGCCACAGCCTCATCCAGCCTGCCATGCACAGAACTTATAATTACTTCCCACCGGAAGACTTATACTTTCCCAAGGCCCACCACTACCTTGTGTCAGGGAATTCACATTTGGCTGCTGTCATGTCACCATTTCCTTTACATGACAGCTGCTTCTCGACTCTATAATTTTACGGTGAGTGGCTAGATCTTTTTCTCAGCTCTCCAAGTATTAGCATGGAGTCTTCTATGAGCAGAGGTTCAATTACTGTTTAGGGAACAAATGAGCCTGTGAGCATGAGGATGAATTTCTTAGAATTTAATTTTACATTTTTGAATTAACAAAGCATACACGGTCACTTATAATTTTGTAAAACACAACTAGGAAAGATGAGGAAATAAAATACCATGCATCTTACTTTCCCTCTATTTCTTGATCCCACATATTGCACTGCTTAGTGTTTTTCATATTGTCAAGGAAATAACATATTGTAATTCCATGTTATCTTGAACCAGCTTACTGAATAAGATGGAACCTTTCCCACTTCTTTTACACAACAGAAAAACTCTTAAGACCAATAAACAACAGAAAGTGTGACTGATGTCATTCGTACAGTTAGATTATAAGCTTTCATTGAGGAGCAACCTTTGAAAAGTAGCAAGAACATAAAAACACAGATTTATCTCTAAATTCCTCATACAGAACACAAACCCCAAGAAATTATACACTGTGCACCCTCTGGGATGCCCCGTTCTATAATACTTATAGAACACTGAATGCTATCCTCAACCACAAAGTCCAGAATTTGGCTCAGCTTCATTAGGTGTGGAAAGAATTGCTGGAGGAACACTGGGACATCCGCTGGCTTGGGCCCCTCTCTTCCTCGCCTCTTAAAGCTGTGATACCCAGGATCTCTGATAGCTGACAGAAGTGGTGGGGTTGGGGGAGGGCGAAGAAGGCTGGCAGGGTGTTCTACAGTCCTCAGAGTCCCAATCTTCATATCTCTCAGAGTCTGACACTGCTCCCTTTCCCGAACTGTGTCAACAAGCCTCCAACAAAGTTTCACCTCTTAGAGATCGGCAGGGGAGAAGTCCGGGAATTGAGTGCATGGGTGCCGCTTTGTGTCTCCATCTTTACTGCCCCATGCCTCGTTCGCACTCGGCGCTCTCCCAGTGACTGGAGTTAGGGCCTAGGTTTTCTTCATTTACAGAGTCAAGTAATCGCTTATCTTACAGAATGTCTTAGATCACGATGTACCGAAGAAATTGGCCTAAGAGAGCTGTAGGAACCGTCCCCTGCCGATCATAGAGATGAGACTTTGGGCGTTATCTTTGTTACAGGACGGGGGAATGGTCCCTTGAGTCCACATTCAGGTCCTCACCTTGCCCACAGATCAGTCCTGGGAATCCACTCTTAGCCACACGAATGCGCTGAACATCAGTCCGAGCTCTTTGCCACCAGCACGGAAGTTTTGCAGACACTTCCGGCTATGGCTGCCCTGTGCACGATCTCTGAGGGATGATGGAAGGGGCGGAGCTCTATGGGGACCCCGTAGTTCAGTGTTCAGCAGTCCTTGGGTCATCCCTTAGGGTTCTCACCATGCCGTCTGTCAGAGCCCAGGACCCTTCACACTATGGACTTGAGAACTCCTGCCCCCAAACGAAGCCCTCACCTCTCCGAGTCCCTAGTGGGGAATCAGGGCACTTCTCTGTGCATCTCTCCTTGACAGGGGCAGAGCCACTTTGTGAGCCTTCCTCCTTTGTGGGAGAGACCCTCTCATCAGCACTGATGGTCCTCATCTTCCCAGTCATGAGGGCCAAGATGCCACCCTCCTCAGAACTGGGGTTCCATCCATTCTGTCACTGAGACCAGATAGAAATGAAGAGGCTTCTGATCCCTATAACTCTGCCTGGAGCCTCTGGGGTTAGGAATAGGGGCAGGGGTCTGTAAAGCCTCCTCATTTGTGGGTCTAGTGATACTTCTTTCTTCACTCAGGGACCTCACCATGGTCCTGGCCAGTCCTGGGACCTGACCCTCCAACCTGAGATTCTCCTCTACTGAACTGAGGCCATTCTTCTTAGACTGAGACTTTGACCTCACAGAGAGCTACAAGGCTTATAAGATGGAATGTCCTGTCTGGGCATTCTAGGCCTGAGAGCAAGTTTGCGAGGTCTCTGAATGACCTGTATTTTACGGTGCTTGTCTCTCCAGTCCTCACCTATGGGAGCCCAAATTTTGTCTATCTCTTGGATTAAAGGATTCCTGGGGAGCACCACATTCCGGCAAACTCTTCAGCAGTGTCCCTAATGCAAACCTTACAGTTTCATGTCCCAGACTTGACCTGAGATGGGGAAAATAACACAGAAGGCAGGGGGCAAAATGGGGTGTCCTCCCAGAGAAAAATGCTGCTCCGTCCTTTTCAAAAGCCAGAGTCAGTCTCTTTTCACGACTTGTTTTAATTGATTGACAGGCATACTTTTCAAACATTGTACTGCACGTAATCATGTGTCACAAATACTGTGTTTTGTTACAAACTGAAAGTTTATGGTAACCATGCATTAAACACGTCTATGGCATCATTTCCCAACATCATGTATTCACTTGGGGTCCCTGTTCCACATATTGTTAATTCTTTAAATATTTTAAACTCTTTCCTTATTTCATTTCTTCTGGTGCCCTCATCAGTTGTCTTTGTTACTATTGTAACTGTCTTACATTTGTAAATTAAGCTCTGTGCATTTTTTAGACATCTTCTAGTAAGTGTACAATAGGCTTAACAACTTTTATAAGCACTAGGAATCCCCCAAATTCCTAATGATTTACTCTATGGCAATTTTCACTTATATCAGTGATCTAGAACCCAAGTCACTATATTTGAGATATGAGTACAATTCTAAAGGAAAAAAGCCATCCAAGATGGTTTTGTGCTATTCTGAATGAGGTTATCTGACACTGCACAGAGAGACGATCTTATGGTCCCTATCATCTGTTTCTCTTCTTTATTCCTGTCATTTATTGATGTAGCCTTCAACGCTTTGTGCCTAAAGAAGTGTATTGGAATATATCCAGAGTCCTTACTTTTATCCCAGGATACATTTGAGTGTTAAGGAACACAAGTTCTGCTTTAGAGCAAGAAGAGTATAACAGCGTCAGATCTAGAGGAATTCAGAGAGGAATCTAACTCCAGGCCTATCAGGCACTAGTGTTCCCCAGCGAGGGCTCACTGCCTGATGCACATAGAAGCCAAACTATGGAATGGGCTTTTGAGAGACAAACTTTAATCCAAGGTGGACTAGCAAGAAGACAGAAGTAGGGCTCTCAAATCTGTCTCCTCAACCCAGAGTTTGAAGTAAAATGAAAGGGTTTAGGGGAACCGCAAACTTGGAAGCTAATTGGCTAGTCTTGAATTAGTTCATGTAAGCTATTCATGCTGCTAGAAGCCAGATTTTCCGCATTGAAGGACTTCATAAAGTTCTCCCCTGGCCACATTCCTACTCTGAGAGTTCCACAGACTGAACCCTCTTGGTTCTGCAGTCATCCTGGAAACATAGGCTCCTTTTTGGCACATGCATAGTGCTGCCTCTATAAATAACTCAAGGTTTGATTATTCAACAACCTGTTTTAAGGAGGCAAAACCACTTTAAACTGGTCAATGCTTTATGCTTCAATCCTCCCATTTCTCTTTGTACATTCTTCAAGCTTGTGGGAAATCATCCTCAATTTGGTTAATGAGTCTCAAATTCTGTAGAAAATGATAATCCCAGGTCCCAGAGTTTTGTACCACAAGGACTGGAGTGTTACATAAGCACTGACAAGGTTGGATTAATTGGTATTTAAGAAAGGTGATTATCAGAGGCTTTGTTTCCTTCACATGTCTCTTTTCCGGCTATTGCTTGAAGTTTGGCGTTTTGGTGCCTGGATGGAATTTATTACTATTGGGTCATCTGTCTTGGCTCTTCCTGGCCACTCCTCAGCCCAAACTGAGCTCTGCAGTTGACTGATCAATTTCTTCCACTGTAGTGCTCAAAATAGTTTACCTTTTGGCCAGCAAACAGAGCCTGGACCTACTGTCTTTAACCAATGCATGCTGCCTCTTCCCAGCCTTCATGGATTGAAGTCGTTGTCAACCAGAACTCTTTATCAGGAACTTGATGTCTCCCTGGAAAGCCCTTGCATTCGTGGGAGCTGTAGGAAAGCCTTCAGGGCTTCTCTATCTGTGGCTCAGAGCACTTTGTTCCTCTCTAGGAAGAAAATGGGCAAACTTGAGGCATCGCCCCTTAATTTAGGACCCAATTCCATCTCCTAGTTTGTTTTCTGGAAAGCATTGGCTGTATGAGTTCCCTGGAGAAACCACTGAGAAGAATGGATAGTCTCAAGGTGACCAGCTTGGATCTGAGGGTTGACTTAAAGAACCCTGAAAAGTTTTCCATTATTATATGTGGTTGTCAAACTGTAGCTTGAAAGGCACACGTGCTACCCAGCTTCCAAGGAATCTGTCCCACCAGTTCCAAGACTGGAGCCCATTGGGTCACAGGCTCCTAATATTTCTGCCCCGCCATGTGCTGAGGGCATGCTTGTCTACTGAGGAGGGTCCTATAGAAGTTCAGGCTCTGTCTCAGTCTCCACGGAGAAAAACTTACCTAGTGAGTAGGAGGCTGAGACAGTGATTGCATCCCATTGAAGAAAGTGAAAGAGGAAGCTGTCTTAGCCTCAGGCAGAGCTGATTTTCAGACACACACATTCAAACACCAATTTCCTCACTTCCTTTCTGAGCATGCTGGGGTTTAATCTTTCTGGTAGATGACCAAAATACTTTACCCCTCCAGCAGAGATCACCGACAAGCAAATCTAGATGTCTGGGCAAATTCCAGGGGAAATACATTCACTCCAAGGACTCTATGTAGCCCATGGCCCTTAAGACCACAACCAATGGCTATTTTTTCCTGGTAAAATTTCATTTTTAACATCACGCATGCACAAATATATAAAAGTAGTTCAGTACTGCTGCTAAGTCACTTCAGTCGTGTCCAACTCTGTGTGACCCCATAGACGGCAGCCCACCAGGCTACAGCATCCCTGGGATTCTCCAGGCAAGAACACTGGAATGGGTTGCCATTTCCTTCTCCAATGCATGAAAGTGAAAAGTGAAAGTGAAGTCGCTCAGTCGTGCCCGACTCCTAGCGACCCCATGGACTGCAGCCCACCAGGCTCCTCCATCCATGGGATTTTCCAGGCAAGAGTACTGGAGTGGGGTGCCATTAGAGCCAACTCCTATTAGCCAATCCCAACACATAAAACAGTCAGACACAGACAAACATAGGCAATTAAATACAAAGGCCTGGGACCTTAAGCCAGTGTTCAGAGCTCTAACCCAATCATTCGAGCACCTCAGTAGCTCTAACCTCTGACATTGTCCTCTTTTGGGTGGGTCTTTAACCCACGACTGTAGCCTTAGGATTCAAATCAGACAGAAGAAACTCTCCTAGGTGGGACTCTAACCCACAGTGGTGTTGTCCTTCTTCAATCAATTCGTCATGTCTGACTCTGTGCAACCCAATGGACTGCAGCATACCAGGCTTCCCTGTCCTTCACTTTCTCCTCGGGTTTGCTCAAACTCATGCCCATTGAGTCAGTGATGCCATCCAACTGTCTCATCCTCCCTAACACACAGTCCTGATGAGATTATTAGACTACATATAGCACATTTAGTTACAGGCATATTTTAAGGAGTTTACTCACCCCAAAGATGTCTGATCCAGGAGCTGTTTCCTTCCTTAAAAGTGAAAGGAGCCCCAGAAGCCAGAGGAGCCCAGAGTGCCATGGCTAGCAAACAGGAACCCGAGAGCCAACTCTCTAGACAAACTCAGTATAGGTGGCCACTCAGGGTTGGTGTTGAGGGCCCACCAGGGGCTACAGTGCATCAAGCAGATGGTCACAAGTCCTAAACCTCAGCAAGGCCGCCCAAACTCACGGAACATGGGCTCAAGCCCGATGCTCAGAGAAGTCAATACTTAATGCAAGAGCTTTAGAGAAAAGAGCTTTACTGCAAGGCCAACCAATGCAGGAGGCAAGGTTTCAGATCTCTCTCCAATCCAGGAGCCTGGGTGCAATTGAAGGGGTCTCGGGAATTTCTAATTGGAAGCTAATTGGCTAGTCTTCAATTAGTCTGTTTCAGCTACTCAGGTTACAGGAAGCCAGGTTTTCCTCATTGAAGGACTTCTCACTTTGTAAATGGCCCAGGGCAATATTTCTCTTCTCTGAGTTTTGCAGACTGAAGAGCTTGGCTCCAGGGTCATCCTGAGGTCATGTGTTCCTTCTTGGACACATGCAGTTCTTTCTTTGTAAAATGACTCAAGGTGTGACTAATCAACAATCTATTTGAGAGGGTCAAACCAGTTTCAGCTGGTCAATTGTTTCACGTGCTGTTTCACTAGCCCCCTAAACTCCAGCACATTACCCAAACTCCAAGACAAAGATAATCCCAGTGCACTAAATGTTGCCTAGCAAGGACAAGCATGCAACATTCCCATCACAGGATGTAACATAGAATGTGCCTGAGGTAGAATCTTTCCCAGCTGGAAACAACTCAGAGTTCTTAGAATTTTTGTCATTGACCAGTTATCTTCCCTCCCAGATACCAGTTCATCTAAATAATGAATATTTCCACATATTTAAGTACTAACAAGAAACTGAGAACTTGCCTAGAATTTGCCCAATTACACACAAGATAAAATAATCGAGTAGGTCCTTAAGGAGAGGTCTCTGGCTCCCTCAACTCAGTGTAAAGGTCACCAATCCAGGAGACTGTGGATTTTCTGAGGCCCTCCATCTGAGGATCTGGCTGTGCTCACCACTCCCACTGTCTGGGAGTAGCCCACCAGGCAACTTCAGCCTTCGCTGAAGGCTTTACATTTTCCTAAGGCTCCAAAGCAAGACTGTGTATTAAAAAATGGAGACATCCGTTTGCCGACAAAGGTCCCTGTACTCAAAGCTATGGTTTTTCCGGTAGTCATGTATGGATGTGAGAGTTGGACCATAAAGATGGCAGAGCACTGAAGAATTGATGCTTTCAAACTGTGGTGCTGGAGAAGATTCTTGAGAGTCCCTTGGACAGCAAGGAGATCAAGCCAGTCCATCCAAAAGGAAATCAACCCTGAGTATTCATTGGAAGGACTGATGCTGAAGCTGAAGCTCCAATACTTTGGCCTCCTGATATGAAGAGCCGACTCATTGGAAAAGACCCCGATGCTAGGAAAGAAAGATTGAGGGCAGGAGAGGAGTGGGCAGCAGAGGAGAAGATGGTTGGAAGGCATCACTGACGCAATGGACATGAGTTTGAGAAAACTCTAGGAGACAGTGAAGCACAGAGAGGCCTGATGAGCTGCAGTCTATGGAGTCACAAAGAGTGGGACATGACTTAATGACTGAACAACAAGAAGGCTCCAAACTGCCGCACTGCAGGCCATTTACACTTGCTTTCAACTCCAACTGCCTGCCCCCCCTTACCCCTGCTTTTGACTTGTTCTTTCAGCAGTCCCCAACCTTTTTGGCACCATGGACTGGTTTTGTAGAAGACAATTGTTCCACAGACTTGGAGTGGGGGATGATTTTGGGGTAATTCAAGCACAGTACATTTATTGTGAACTTTATTTCAAATGCAAATGCCACTGCTGATCTCACAGGAGGTACTGGTCCAAGGCCTGCAGGTTGGGGACTGCTGCTTTTGGTCAGAGAGTATCTCACCATATTTTTATGTAATAGTACCTCCTAGATTCTAAAATTCAACGGGCAGGGGCTAGATCTTGTTCTGGTGGTTGCTGTTGTTCCATTTAAAAAAAAAACAAAAACAAAAACAAACCATCCATAGTACTAGTAAGCATCCAAAAAGCTCATTCTCAGAACTTCCCTGGTGATCCAGTGGATAAGACCCCCTGAACAATTAATGTAACATCTACCCTTTTAGAAAATCTTTAAGTGTACAATATGGAATTGTTAACTATAGGCTCTATGCTACACGGTATATTCCTAGAAATTATTCACTGTGTATAACTGAAAATCAGTGCCCTTTGACAATCACTTCCTCATTACACCTCCTCCCAGCCCCTGGCAATCACCATCCTACTCTGCTTCTATCAGTTTGCCTATTTTAGATTCCTCATTTAAGTGATATCATCTATTTCTCCTTCTGTGTCTGGATTATTTCACTTAGCACAATGTCTTCTGGGTCATCTCTGTTATTGCAAATGACAAAGTTTCCTTTGTTTAAGGCTGAATAATACTCCATTATAGGCTTCACAGGTAACTCAGTGGTACAGAATCCACCTGCCAATTTGGGACACACAGGAGACTTGCGTTCAATCCCTTGATTGGGAAGATCCCCTGGAGGAGGAAATGGCAACCATTCCACTATTCTTCCCTGGGAAATCCCATGGTCAGAGGAGCTTCGTGGGCTACAGTCCATGGGATAGAAAGAGTCAGACACAACTGAGTGACTGAGAACACACACACACAACACTCCGTGATATGTATATACCATATATTTATCCATTCATCCATCAAAGGACATTTAGGCTGCTTCCCTGTTTTGGTTATTGTGAATAATGCTGCAACAAATACGGGAATACTGATATCTCTTGGAGAGTGTAATTTTAACTCCTTTGGATAGATACCCAGGAGTGGTTTGCTGAATCATACGGTAATTCAATTTTTAATTTTTTGAGGAACCTCAATACTGTTTTCCACAGTGGCTTTACCCATTGACATTCTCACTAACAGTATAAAAGAGTTCTTTTCTAAATGCTTGCACTTAATCAGCTTACTCTCTACTGGAGAGCAGGGCAATCAAAATTTCAAATTATTGTTGTGGCAAACACATTTAACATTAAATCTACTCTTAAAATTTTAGGCACACAGCACAGTACTGTTAAAAACAGGTACACTGTTGCACAGCAAATCTCTGGAATTTATTCATCTTGAATAACTGAAACATAATACCAAGTGAAAAGCAACTGCCCATTTCTCCCTCCTGTGGCCCGTCTGTGTTTCTATGTGTTTAAAGACTTTAAATACCTCATATAAGTGGAACCATGCAGCATTTGTCCTTCTGTGACTGGCTTATTTCATTTAGAATAATGTCCCTGTGGTTTCTCCATGTTGTCCCATATAACAAAATTTCTTTCCTTTTTAAGGTGAAATTATATCTCCTTGTCTGTGTCTACCACATTTTCTTTATCCATATATCTGTTGGTAGATATTTGGGTTGTTACCATATACTGGCTATTGTAAATAACGGTGCAATGAACACAGGAGTGAAGATGTCTCTTCAAGATACTGATTTCACTTCCTTTGGATAAACAATTAACCCTTGCATCATGTGGAGTTTAGAGGCACCAAACCCCCATGCCGTCAAAACCCCCTGTATTCTTTTGACTCTGTTCACACGTAACTAATAATAACCTACTGTTGACTGGAAGCCTGACTGACAAACAGTCAATGCTTATTTTGTATACTATAAGTATTTTCTACTGTATACTTATGCTAAAGTAAGCTAGAGACAGCAAAATGTTATTAAGAAAATCATAAGAGAAAATATAACAGTACTGTGTTTATCAGTACTACAGGATTACAGCATCCATTTACAAGAATTGTCTGTCAGTACCTACATCTATATTGTCTTACTGACACAAAAGACTATAGATACAAGACACTATATATCAAAACTGAAAACATAATGTGAAAAGAAATTCATATTTAGTTACAGGTATAATGATTCAAGCATTGATCATGAAGAAGAAGAAATATAATTGCTTTATAGTAGCCTAGTGTCGGAGAAGGCAATGGCACCCCACTCCAGTACTCTTGCCTGGAGAATCCCATGGATGGGAGGAGCCTGGTGGGCTGCAGTCCGTGGGGTCACTAAAAGTCAGATATGACTGAGCGACTTCACTTTCACTTTTCACTCTCATGCATTGGAGAAGGAAATGGCAACCCACTCCATTGTTCTTGCCTGGAGAATCCCAGGGATGGGGGAGCCTGGTGGGCTGCCATCTATGGGGTCGCACAGACACGACTGAAGTGACTTAGAAGTAACAGTAGCAGCAGCCTAGTGTACTTGATAGGATTGCTTCGTGGTAGCTGAGAATATACAGTAGTGAATGAATCACTAAAATTTTTTTATATCATACACTATTATGGTCATATTTATAATAGAGTACTGAAAACATTGTTGGTTTAAGAGAAAACACCTGTGATGACAGCTTGATATGCATTTATGTTCATCCACTCACAAGAGAGAGGTAGGACAATGCACAATAATATAATTCCTTGAAAGTAAAGTCATAAAACAGTAAAAAAAAAATGAAACATTATTAATTTTATATTAAATATCACTCACCTTCTGCCTATGCAATGGTAGGCTATCCATTTCAATACAAGTCTTGCACGCAACGTTCTACATGATGAATCCTTAGCTGGTGGTGATGATGAAGATGATGACACAGAAACATCTCATACAGTCCTTGCCTACAGTTATTAGCTCTTAGAACAAAGACACTCACACACATACTCAACAGATAAGCTGATTACCCATATGGCACAATGATTATTTACTACTCATTGACTGGAAGTGGATCATCATGAAGGTCTTCATTCCTGACACCTTCTTGCTGAGTAGGCTGAAGAGGAGGAGGAAGAGGAGGGGTTGACCTTGATGAGTGGCAGGGATGGAAGAGCAGAGGAGGTGGAAGGGGAGGCAGGCACACTCAGTGTACCATTATGGAAATACATTGTAATTTCTGTCTAAAGATTTTGCTTTTTCATTTCTCTAAAAACGTTTCTGTGTGTTATCAGTCCTCCTTCCACCACTTGCTTTCTTTTCAGTGCCTTTATCATAGAAGGGTCCATGCCATGCAAGAGTCAAAAGCAGTCTTGAGTCCTCAGAACACTTCTGCCAGATTGTCTAATGTCAATTTGTTTTCTGGCACTGCTTCTTCTACATCTTGTTCCTCATCATCCAGCTCTGGTTGGGAACCATTCATCTCCATCAAGTGGTATTTTGTTAATTCCTCTGCTGTAGGGTCTGTTAGCTCTTGGGTTTTTCCAAGATCTGTATTTTGGGACTCTGCACCCCCTCCCACCCTTTCATGTCATATCCACAGTCTCTTTCATGATTTCCTTGACTCTGTCACAAATCCTGTGAAGGCATACACAACACCTGGACTGTTTTCATTAGCAGGAATTTATTGTTTTGGGCTTTCATGTTTTTTTTTTTTTTGGTAACAACAATCGCATCTTCAGTTGTGTAATCCTTCTAGAGTTCATGATGTTCTATCAGGGTTCTCTTCCATAGCATTGACAATCATTTCCATACAGTACCCTGTGTAACGAGCCTGAAAGGTCCTTTTGACCCTCTGATCTATAGGCTGACTTACAGATGTTGTGTTTAGAGGAAAGGGGACCACTTTCATGCCTTCGGTGTTGAACTCACAGGGTTCTTGGTGACCAAGGGCATTGTCCAATATCAAAAGAATTTTAAAAGGCAGTCCCTTACTGGCAAGGTACTTCCTGAATTCAGGGACAAAGCACTGATGAAACCAATCCCCCTCAAGGTTTCATGCTGTCCAGCCTTCTTGTACAACTGAAACCCTGGCCGATGATGTTTATAGTTTCCCTTTAAAGCTCAGGGTTAGCAGCTGTATAGGTTAGGGGAGTCCTGATCATTTGCACAAAAACCTGATGACATTTGCACAAAGTCAGAGAATTAGCCTATCTCTGTCTCAGTCCTGGAGCTCATTTCCCTTCCTTACCAATGAATGTATTTGTGGCATTTTGTCCAGAATAGGGTACTTTCATCTGCCTTAAAACCTGTCCAGACAGATCTTTCTCCTCAGTGATTTTCTTTTTTAAATCTTATTGGAGTATATTTAATTTACAATATTGTGTTAGTTTCAGGTATACTGCAAAGTGATTCAGTTATTCATATACATATATGCATCCTTTTAGAGAATCTTACCTCATATAAGTTATCACAGAATATTGAGTTTCCTGCTCTATACAGTAGGTCCTTGTTGGTTATCTACCTTACATACAGTAGTATGTATATGTTCATCCCAAGCTCCTGATTTATCCCTCCCTGACACGTTTTCTCCTATTTCCTCTTTGGTAACCATGACTTCGCCTTTGATATCTGTTCAGTCTGTTTATATTTTCTAAAGAAGTTCATTCGTATAATTTTTTTTAAAGAACTACATTTTCAGATGAGAACAAGATGGCAGAGGAATAGGTGGATGTGGAGTACATCTCTCTCCAAGGATACATCAGGACTACACCTTCAGACACAGAAGTGCATGCAGAACACCAGCTGAGAGTGGACAGGAGTACCTGACCAGCAGAAAAGAATATACAGAACCAGGCAAAACTTGGTAGGAGGAAGGAACTAGGGGAAAAAAGTAGGACTGGACCTGCCCTCAGCGGGTGGGGGCACTGAAGCAGGGGTTTGATCCCCACATCAGGGCAACTGTCTGAGTCAGAGGAAAAACATTTAAGGCTGAGAGTGAAACAGCTGGTCTGTGGCAGCCTAAATGGAATGAGAATCAGACAGTCCTTGCCGCACCCATACATACCCTAGACAGGGATGCGGGTCCCCTAGAAGGCACAGCAGCTTGGAACTGGAGTTTAGGGATTGTGGAGCAATCCTCTAGCGAGGGCTGCTGTTGACCGTGGAGAGAACAATTGGGGGGATGTGAGAGGAGATTGTGGTGGGAAATGCCTGTGGAGGAACGATAGGCAGCCATGGAAGCAAGGCAATACTACTGAGTCACATATAGAGAGTGGAGCCATCACCATAGCCTCTCTCTGCCAACATGCCAGCATCGACAGCTGAAGAATAGAAAGGCTGGCCCATCAAACGCCTGATGCACTGAACTACAGAATAGGATCACATCCAGGGTGTCCCTTTAAGTGCCTGACATGCCAATCTACAGAGTAGAGCCCCAGCCCGGGGGGGACCCTCTATGTGCCTAATGTACACAACAGAGAAGGACCACAGGTAAGGGAGCCCTCTAAGTGCCTGAATGGGAAGAGCTACAGAGAAAGACTAGCCAAAGAGGCCTTCTGATCACCAGCTACAAGAAACTTGAAAAAAGACTCTGATAGGGCCACAACTCCTGCAGTGGAGGCAGTCCATGTCCTGCACACTTGGTGATGCCAGGGTCCCCACAACCCAAGTAGGTGTGCCACCTTCACAATCAACCCTCACTGGGGCTAAGCTGCCACAGGCAAAACAGTCTTGTGTCCATGCATGTAGGGTTGCTCCATTCATGTCCAACTCTTGCAACCCTGTGGACTGTAGCCTGCCAGGCTTCTCTGTCAGGGGGGTTAGCCAAGAAAGAATACTGGAGTGTATTGGCCAATACTGGTTGCCATACCCCTCTAGAGCACTATATTTCCTGCTGCCCTAGCTACCAACTCTCCTGAGTACCTGGTGATGCCAGAACCCCTGTGACCCAAGCAGCTGCAGCACCTCCACATCTGGCCCTCATTGGGGCAGACCTCAGTCCTCCAGGGCAGACTCAGGAGTAACCCCAGTGGATGACTCACATGCAGAGGTGGAAATAAAACCACAATTGAAACGCAGGGGCAGTGTGGCTAAGGAAGAAGACCCAAAACCTTCCTACCAGCTGTACAAGCTGCAGATGAAATCCACACAATCAACTAGGCAGACTCTGTGTCTATGGAATATATAAAAGGTCATTGAGAGCTCCCGCAAAAGAAAATGCACTAGTTCTGATAGCTGTGGACATTGGAGGCAAGAACACAGAGTAGTAGGACCAGATTAGAATCTGAGCTGCCCCCACAGCAGGTCCAGAGACCAGCACAGTGTTGGAGGGCATCGTAGGGAGGTGAGGTGGACTGTGACTCCCAGCGAGGGAAAGAACTCTGACAGCAGTGACTCAAGAAAACATTCATTATTCTTATGTTTTGACTTGTTCTGTAGATTCTTTTGGATGTTTTTCTTTTTCTTCCCCCTACCTCTGTTGTAGTTTTCAATTTTATTGGCGCTATTAAATCTAATTAAGGTTTTGGGTTTGTTTGATTTTTTTTTAATTACACTTTTTTCTGTTGTTATAAACCTCTGCCTCTACGTTGGGTTTTTGCCGTTCTGTGGAGTTTTCCTTTTTCTTTTTTTTCTTTCTTTTTTTCTATTTTAATTTTTAAAGCTATTATTATTTATTCTACATATATTCCTTTGTTTGCTTTTCCTACTGTTCTTTCCCCCTTGCAGTTAATCTTTAATGTATATAAATCCTCTTTATCTACCTCTATTTAACTTTACATATCTATTCTTTCTTTCCTTTCCTCTCAACACATTTGTTACTTTTGTTTTCATTGCTTTATTCTCCACTTGCCATCTTGCTTTAGTTTTGTTTTCCAGTTTGTGCTTTAGTAAGCTTTGTTCTTAAATTGTAGATATGATTTTTGGTTTCTTTTGTTTGTTGGGTCAATCTATTGTACTTTATTTTCATTGGACTGTTTTGATTTTGCTTATGGGTTTATATGTATATGTGTATATTCCCTTATTTTAATTATTATTTGCCTGATTTTGTAACTGCCATTTGCCTGGGGTTCATCTTTGGTTTCTTGTTTTTGAGTATTTGTTTTAATCTCATTTAATGCCATAACAAATCACTTGTGGAATCTTCATTCCTGACAGAGGTCAAACCCTGAACCTTTGGACTGGGAGTACTGACTGCAAGACCCTAGATAACTGGAGAACTAACCCTGCTGCTGCTGCCCTAGGGAGTATCAAATAGTGAGAACTCACACAAAAGAAACCACCTGAACACAAGACCCAGCATCACCCAACCACCTGTAGCACCCTCTGCAGGACACCTCATCTAAACAACAAACAAAACAAAAATACAAACCCAATCATCAGCAGACAGGATTACCAACCTCACTCAGCCTTGCCCATTAGAGGAAAAACAAACAAACAAACAAAACATCTCAGCACAAATCTCACCATATACAAGGTTACACAAACCACTGGGCCAACCTTAGGAGGGCATGAGCCAAAAGGAAGAAAGAATTCAACCGTGAAGCCTGGGAAAAGGAGACCTCAAACAAACAAACAAAAAAGAAAGGAAAGGCAAAAAAATACTACACAAGTGAAAGAACAAAGTATAAACACACAAGTCCAAATAAATGAAGAGGAAATAGTCAAACTACCTGAAAAAGAATTCAGAATAATGAGAGTAAAGATGATCAAAAACCTTGAAAACAAAATGGAGAAAATTCAAATATCAACTAACAAAGCTCTATAAGAATTAAAGAATAAGCATGCCGAAACAAACAACCCAATTACTGAAATTAAAAATATGCTAGAAGGAATCAAGAGCAGAATATCTGAAGCAGAAGAACGAATCAGAGAGCTGGATGATAAAATGGTGGAAATAACTTCTGAAGAGCAGAATAAGGTAAAAGGAATGAAAAGAACTGAGGATAGTCTCAGAGACCTCTGGGACAATATCAAACGTACCAACAGTCGAATTATAGGGGTCCCAGAAGAAGAAGAGAAAAAGAAAAGGGATGAGAAAATTTTCCAAGAGATTGTAGTTGAAAATTTCCCTAACATGGAAAAGGAAATAGCCAATCAAATCCAAGAGGTATAAGGAGTCCCATACAGGATAAATCCAAGGAGAAACATGCTAAGATACATACTAATCAAACTAACAAAGATTAAACACACACACAAAAAGAATATTAAAAGCAGTAAGGGAAAAGCAACATGTGACATACAAGGGAAACCCCATACATTTAACAGCTGATATTTCAGCAGAAACTCTGCAGGCCAGGAGGGAAGGGCAGGATATATTTAAAGTTCTGAAAGGGAAAAATCTACAACCAAGATTACTGTACCCAGAAAGGATCTCATTCAAAATTGATGCAGAAATAAAAAGCTTTTCAGACAAGCAAAAGTTAAGAGAATTCAGTACCACCAAACCAGATTTACATCAAATGTTAAAAGGACTTATATAGTCAAGAAATATAACAGAAGAAATAGATCTACAAAATCACACCCAAACAATTAAGAAAATGGCAATAGGAGCATATATATCAATAATTACTTTAAATATAAATGGATTAAAGGCTCCAACCAAAAGACACAGATTGGCTGAATGGATACAAAAACAAGAGCCATATATATGCTGTCTACAAGAAACCCACTTCAGACCTAAAGACACATACAGACTGAAAGTGAGAGGATGGAAAAATATATTCCATGCAAACGGGAAGCAAAAGAAAGCTGGAGTATCAATCCTCATATCAGACAAAATAGACCTTAAAATAAAGAAGATTACAAGACATAAGAAAGGACACTACATAATGATCAAGGGATCAATCCAAGAGGAAGACATAACAATTGTAAATATCTATGCACCCAACATAGAAGCACCTCAATACATAAGACAAACACTGCTGCTGCTGCTGCTGCTAAGTGACTTCAGTCGTGTCTGACTCTGTGCGACCCCATAGACGGCAGCCCACCAGGCTCCCCCGCCCCTGGGATTCTCCAGGCAAGAACACTGGAGTGGGTTGCCATTTCCTTCTCCAATGCATGGAAGTGAAAAGTGAAAGTGAAGTCGCTTAGTCGTGTCTGACTCTTAGCGACCCCATGGACTGCAGCCTACCAGGCTACTCCGCCCATGGGATTCTCCAGGCAAGAGTACTGGAGTGGGGTGCCATTAAGAAATTGACAGTAACACAATAATAGTAGGAGACTTTAACACCCCACTCACACCAATGGACAGATCATCAAAACAGAAAATTAATAAGGAAACACAAGTCTTAAATGATACATTAAATGAGATGGATCTCATTGATGTCTTCAGCACATTCCATCCAAATGCAGAAAAATACACCTTCTTCTCAAGTGCACATGGAACATTCTCCAGGATAGACCACATCCTGGGTCACAGATCAACCCTCAGTAAATTTAAGAAAACTGAAATTATATCAGGCATCTTCTCTGACAACAATGCTATCAGACTGCTGCTGCTGCTGCTGCTAAGTCACTTCAGTCGTGTCCGACTCTGTGCGACCCCATGGACTGCAGCCCATCAGGCTCCCCCGTCCCTGGGATTCTCCAGGCAAGAACACTGGAGTTGCCATTGCCTTTTCCAATGCATGAAAGTGAAAAGTGAAAGTGAAGTTGCTCAGTCGCGTCTGACTTAGCGACCCCATGGACTGTAGCCTACCAGGCTCCTCCGTCCATGGGGTTTTCCAGGCAAGAGTACTGGAGTGGGGTGCCATTGCCTTCTCCAGCTATGAGACTAGATACCAATTACAAGCAAAAACTTTAAAAAACAGAAACACATGGAGAATAAATAATATGTTTCTAAATATCCAACAGGTTACTGAAGAAAGCAAAAGAGAAACCAAAAAATTTCTAGAAACAAATAACAATGAAAACACGACAACTGAAAACCTATGGGATGCAGCAAAAGCAGTTCTAAGAGGGAAGTTTATAGCAATACAATCCTACCTCAAAAGACAAGAAAAACATCAAATAGACAACTTAACTACACTTAAAACAACTGGAAAAAGAAGAACAAAAAATATCCCAAAATTAGAAGAAGGAAAGCAATCATAAAGATCAGAGCAGAAATAATTGAAAAAGAATTGAAAGAAATAATAGGAAAGATTAATAGAACTAAAAGTTGGTTCTTTTAGAAGATAAAGCTGACAAACCTTTAGCCAGACTCATCAAGAACAAAAGAGAGAAGAATCAAATCAATAAAATTAGAAAGGAAAATGAGAGGTTACAATAGATAATGTAGAAATACAAAGGATTATAAGAGGCTATTATGAGCAACTGTATGGCAATAAAATGGATAACCTGGAAGAAATGGACACATTCTTAGAAAATTCAATCTTCCAAGAATAAAACAGGAAGAAAGAGAAATTATGAATGACCCAATTACAAGCACTGCAGTTGAAGCTGTGATTAAAAATCTTCCAAAAAACAAAAGCCCAGGACCAGGTGGCTTTACAGGAGAATTCCACCAAACATTTAGAGAAGAGCTAATGCCTATACTTCTAAAACTCTTTCAAAAAATTGCAGAGGAAAGAACACTTCCAAACTCATCCTACAAGGCCACTATCACCCTGATACCAAAACCAGACAAAGACAACACACAAAAAAAGAAAAGTACAGGTCAATATCACTGATGAACATAGATACAAAAATCCTCAACAAAATTTTAGCAAACAGACACACTGAGGAAACCAGAAGGGAAAGAGACACGTGTACCCCAATGTTCATCGCAGCACTGTTTATAATAGCCAAGACATGGAAGCAACCTAGATGTCCATCAGCAGATGAATGGATAAGAAAGCTGTGGTACATATACACAATGGAGTATTACTCAGCCATTAAAAAGAATACATTTGAATCAGTTCTAATGAGGTGGATGAAACTGGAGCCTATTATACAGAGTGAAGTAAGCCAGAAGGAAAAACATAAATACAGTATTCTAATGCATATATATGGAATTTAGAAAGATGGTAACAATAACCCTGTGTACGAGACAGCAAAAGAGACACTGATGTATAGAACAGTCTTATGGACTCTGTGCGAGAGGGAGAGGGTGGGAAGATTTGGGAGAATGACATTGTAACATGTAAAATATCATATAAGAAACGAGTTGCCAGTCCAGGTTCGATGCACGATACTGGATGCTTGGGGCTAGTGCACTGGGACGACCCAGAGGGATGGTATGGGGAGGGAGGAGGGAGGAGGGTTCAGGATGGGGAACACATGTATACCTGTGGCGGATTCATTTTGATATTTGTCAAAACTAATACAATTATGTAAAGTTTAAAAATAAAATAAAATTAAAAAAAAAAAAATTTAGCAAACAGAATTCAGCAACACATCAAAAAGCTCATACACCATGATCAAGTTGGGTTTATTTCAGGGATGCAAGAATTCTTTATTGTATGCAAATCAATCAATGTGATACATCATATTAACAAGCTGAAACATAAAAAAATGATATTAGATGCAGGAAAAGCCTTTGACAAAATTCAGCACCCATTTATGATTAAAACTCTTCAAAAAATGGGCATAGAAGAAACCTACCTGAACATAGTAAAGGCCATATATGATAAGCCTACAGCACACATTATTGTCAATGGTGAAAAATTGAAAGCATTCCCCCTAAGATCAGGAACACGGCAAGGGTGTCCCCTTTCACCACTATTATTCAACATAGTTCTGGAAGTCCTAGCTACAGCCATCAGAGAAGAAAAAGAAATAAAAGGAATCCAGATCGGAAAAGAAGTAAACCTCTCACTGTTTGCAGATGACACGATAATGTACATAAAAAACCCTAAAGATAGTATCAGCAATTACTAGTACTAATCAGTGAATTTAGCAAAGTTGCAGGATACAAAATCAATACACAGGAATCACTTGCATTTCTATATACTAACAATGAAAAATCAGAGAGGGAAATCAAGGAATCAATCCCACTTACCACTGCAACAAAATGAATTAAATATCTAGGAATAAACTTACCTAAGGAGACAAATGACTGTACACAGAAAATTATAAGACACTGATGAAAGAAATCAAAGATGACATATACAGATGGAGAGATATTCCATGTTCCTGGGTAGGAAGAATCAATATTGTGAAAATGACTATCCTACCAAACGCAATCTACAGATTCAATGTGATCCCTATCAAATCACCAATGGCATTTTTCACAGAACTAGAACAAAACATTTCACAATTCATATGGAACACACAAAAGACCCCAAATAGCCAAAGCGGTCTTGAGAAAGAAGAATGGAGCTAGAGGGATCAACCTTCCTGACTTCAGATTATACTACAAAGCTATAATCATCAAGACAGTATGGTACTGGCACAAAAACAGAAATATAGACCAATGGAACAAGATAGAAAGCCCAGCAATAAACCCATGAACCTACTTATTTTTCACAAAGGATGCAAGAATATACAATGGGGCAAGGACAGCCTTTTCGATAAATGGTGCTGTGAAAACTGGACAGCTACGTGTAAAAGAATAAATTAGAACACTTTCTAATACCATACACAAAGATAAGCTCAAAATGGATTAAAAACCTCAATGTAAGACCAGAAACTATAAAACTCTTAGAGGAAAACATAGGCAGAATACTTGATGACATAAATCAAAGCAAGAGCCTCTATGTCCCACCTCCTGGAGTAAAGGAAATAAAAATAAAAGTAAACAAGTGGGACCTGGTTAAACTTAAAAGCTTTTGCACAGCAAAGGAAACTATAAGCAAGGTAAAAAGACAACCCTCAGAATGGGAGAAAATAATATCAGATGAAACAACTGACAGAGGATTAATTTTCAAAATATACAAGCAGCTCATACAACTCAATACCAGGAAAACAAACAACCAATCAAAAAGTGGAAAAACACCTAAACAGACATTTCTCCAAAGAAGACATATAGGTGGTTAACAAACACATGAACAGATGCGCAAAATCACTCATTATTAGAGAAATGCAAATCAAAACTACAATGAGATAGCATCTCACTCCAGTCAGAATGGCCATCATCCAAAAGTCTACAAACAATAAAGGCTGGAGAAGGTGTGGAGACAAGCGATTGCTCTTGCACTGTTTGTGGGAATGTAAATTGATATAGCCACTATGAAAGATGATGCAAAGATTGCTTAAAAAACTAGGAATAAAACCACCATGTGACCCAGCAATCCCACTCCCTGGCATATGCCCTGAGGAAACCAAAATTGAAAAAGACACATATATCCATTGTTCACTGCAGCACTATCTACAATATCTAGAACATGGAAGCAACCAAGATGTCCGTCAACAGATGAATGGGTAAAGAAGTTGTGGTACATATACACAATGGAATATTACTCAGCCATAAAAAGGAACATGTTTGAGTCAGTTCTAATGAGGTGGATGAACCTAGAGCCGATTACACAGAGTGAAGCAAGTCAAAAAGAGAAAAATAAATAATTGTATTCCAAGGCATGTATACAGAACCTAGAAAAATGGTACTGAAGAATTTATTTACAGGGCAGCAATGGAGACGAACAAAGCTAGTGGAGGTGATGGAATTCCAGTTGAGCTATTTCAAATCCTGAAAGACGATGCTGTGAAAATGCTGCACTAAATATGCCAGCAAATTTGGAAAACTCAGCAGTAGCCACAGGACTGGGAAAGGTCAGTTTTCACTCCAATCCCAAAGAAAGGCAATGCCAAAGAATACTCAAATTACCACACAATTGCACTCATCTCATATGCTAGTAAAGTCATGCTCAAAATTCTCCAAGCCAGGCTTCAGCAATACCTGAACTGTGAACTTCCAGATGTTCAAGGTGTTTTTACAAAAGGCAGAGGAACAAGAGATCAAATTGCCAACATCACTGGATCATGGAAAAAGCAAGAGAGTTCCACAAAAACATCTATTTCTGCTTTATTGACTATGCCAAAGCCTTTGACTGTGTGGATCACAATAAACTGTGGAAAATTCTGAAAGAGCTGGGAATACCAGACCACCTGACCTGCCTCTTGAGAAACCTCTATGCAGGTAAGGAAACAACAGTTAGAACATGACATGGAACAAAAGACTGGTTCCAAATAGGAGAAGTGGTACCTAAAAACTGTATATTGTCACCCTGCTTATTTAACTTATATGCAGAGTACATCATGAGAAACGCTGGACTGGAAGAAGCACAAGCTGGAATCAAGATTGCCGGGAGAAATATCAATAACCTCCGATATGCAGATGACACCACCCTTATGGCAGAAAGTGAAGAACTGAAGAGCCTCTTGATGAAAGTCAAAGAGGAAAGTGAAAAAGTTGGCTTAAAGCTCAACATTCAGAAAACTAAGATCATGGCATCCGACCCCATCACTTCATGGGAAATAGATGGGGAAACAGTGGCTGACTTTATTTTTGGGGGCTCCAAAATCACTGCAGATGGTTATTGCAGCCATGAAATTAAAAGATGCTTACTCCTTGGAAGGAAAGTTATGACCAACCTAGATAGCATATTCAAAAGCAGAGACATTACTTTGCCAACAAAGGTCTGTGTAGTCAAGGCTATGGTTTTTCCAGTGGTCATGTATGGATGTGAGAGTTGGACTATAAAGAAAGCTGAGCACTGAAGAATTGATGCTTTTGAATTGTGGTGTTGGAGAAGACTATTGAGAGTCCCTTGGACTGCAAGGAGATCCAACCAGTCCATCCTAAAGGAGATCAGTCGTGGGTGTTCATTGGTAGGACTAATGTTGAAGCTGAAACTCCAATACTTTGGCCACCTGATGCAAAGAGTGGACTCATTTGAAAAGACCCTGATGATGGGAAAGATTGAGGGCAGGAGGAGAAGTGGACGACAAAGGATGAGATGGCTAAATGGCATCACCGACTCGATGGACATGAGTTTGGGTAGGCTCTGGGAGTTGGTGATGGACAGGGAGGCCTGGTGTGCTGTGGTTCATGGGGTCACAAAGAGTTGGACACGACTGAGCGACTGAACTGAACTGAACTGAACTTAATGCAGAAACAGTCATAGAGAATAGACTTATGGGCATGGGGAGAGGGGAGGAGAGGGTGAGATGTATGGAGTGTGTAACACGGAAACTTACATTATTGTGTGTAAAATATATAGCCAATGGGAATTTGCTGTTTGTCTCAGGAAGCTAAAATGGGGCTTTGTATCAATCTAGAGGGGTGGAATGGAGAAGAAATGGGAGGGAATTTCAAAAGGGAGGGGATATATGTATACCTAGGCAGTGGCAACCCACTCTAGTACTCTTGCCTTGAAAATCCCATGGACAGAGGAGCCTGGTAGGCTGCAGTCCATGGGGTCGCTAAGAGTCGAACACGACTGAGTGACTTCACTTTCACTTTTCACTTTCATGCATTGGAGAAGGAAATGGCAGCCCACTCCAGTGTTCTTGCCTGGAGAATCCCAGGGACGGGGGAGCCTGGTGGACTGCCGTCTATGGGGTCGCACAGAGTCGGACACGACTGAAGCGACTTAGCAGCAGCAGCAGCATGGCTGATTCATGTTGAGCTTTGACAGAAAACAACAAATTTCTGTAAAGAAATTATCCTTCAATTAAAAAAATTATATTTCCACATGAGTGATGTGATCTCTCTCTTTTTCTGACTTCACTTAATATGAAAATCTCAAGGATGTCCACGGTCTCCACTTTTACTCAACATGATTTCAGAAGTACTAGTTGTAGCAAGCAGAGACGATAAAAAATGAAAGGATCCAAGTTGGAAAAGAAGTGAAACTGGCACTGTTTGCAGATGGCATGATACTAGACATAGAAAAGCCTAAAGATGCTACCAGAAAACTACTAGAGCTCATCAATAAATTGGTAAATTTCCAGGATACAAGATTAATACCCCGTGATTTTCTTAATGGCATCTGGGAATGCATCTGTTGCCTCTTGATTTCTCAAAAGCTGCTTCTACTATTATTTTGATATTTTAAGTCAAACCTCTTTCTAAAATTATCAGACCATCCTTTACTGGGATAAAATTCTCTAGCTTTAGATCCTTTACCACCCTTTTGCTTTAGGTTGTCATAATGACTTTGATTTTTCTTCAATCATATTAGAGTCTATAGATATGCCTTGCTTGTAGCAATCCTGCACCCACATACAAGCTATATTTTCAATACAAGATAAAAAGGTATGTCACAAAAAGCACACGGTTTTCACACCTGCTGGTGTAGCTGCAGTGATGGCTTCATAAATTTCCTTTTCTTTTTCTTACAGTGGTCCTTATGCTGGATTCATTCATCTTGAAATGGTGGCAACCACGACTGCAGACCCAAACTGTGGTACATAACAAGCAATTCAACTTTTTGTATAAAGTCATGACTTCTCTCTGTTTCTTGTGAGCACTTCCAGCACCACTAGGGGCACTTCATTTGAGTCCTATGGTGTTATTCAAGGTTATGGTATTGTACTAAACACAATGAGAAATACCCATGCACCATCAGTGATCACTTTGAGATCACAGCTTACTATAGAAATTGCTCATCAGGGATGAACAGTGCTATTCATGTTCCATAAGTGTATGTGTGCATAACTTTTGATAAATTTAATCCTTTTATATTTGTGTATATTTTATGGTAGTAAGTGATAAAATAGACTAGTATCTATATAAATTTTATGCATTCATGACACTTTTTTCTCAATTTTTTATATTTCTAGGCTATGCGAGTCCCCTGTGAGTTTTTTCAAGTCATCTCAAATCTCGGAATAGTTTTCCCATGTATTTATTGAAAAAAATTCATCTATAAGTGGACCTGCACAGTTCAATCTTGTGTTGTTCAAGGGTCAACTGCATACTCAGACGTGGAAATGCTGAGTCGTACGATAGTTACAGTTGTGATATTCTGAGGAACCTCCACACTGTTTTCCATAGTGGCTGTGCCAATTTATATTCCCAGCAACTGTGTGCAAAGGTTCCCTTTTCTCAACACCCTTGCCAATGCTTCTTATCACTTGGCTTTTTGATAATAGCTCTCCCAACAGGTATGAGGCGATCTGTTATTGTGGTCTGGATTATCATCTCCCTGATGAATAGTGTTGCTGAGCCCTTTTTCACATAGCTGTTGGCCATTTGTATGTCTTTTTTGGAAAATATTTAAGTTCTTTGCTCATTTTTTAAGTTATTTTTAATTAATTATTCTGTTATTGAGTTGTATGACTTCCTTTCATGATTTAGATATTAATTTATCAGATATATGGCTTGAAAATATTTTCTGCTATTTCACCTTTTCATTTTGTTGATCGTATCCATTGCTATACAGAATCTTTTAATTTGATGTAGTCCAACTTATTTTTGTTTTTCTTCCTTGGGTTTATGCTGTCAAATTAAAAACAAATGAACAACAACAAAAAACAAAAAAACACCCAGAACTTTGCCAAGACCAATGACAAGGAGCTTTCCCCCATGTTTTCTTCTGAGAATTTTATGGTTTCTGGTCTCATTTTTAAGTCTTGAATCCATTTTGCATTTTTAAAAAAATATGATGTAAGATAAGACTCCAGTTTTACTCTTTTCATGCAGATATCCACATTTCTGCACACTCTTGGTTGAGGATGTAGGTTTTTTCAAACGTTGTGTATTCTTAGTGCCTTTGTCAAGGTTTACATGCCTATATATGCATATGTTTATTTCTAGGCTCTCTTCTGTTCCGTTAGTCTGTGTGTCTATGTTTATGCTGGTATCACACTGTTTTGTACTATAGTTCAAGTCAAGAAGTACCATGCTTCCACATTTGCTCCTCTTTGTCAAGATTACTTGGTCTATTCAAGGTCTTCTGTGGTTCCATATGAATTTTAGCTTTTTTATTTCTCTGGAAAATTCCACTGAAATTATGACACACATTACATTAAATCTGCAGATCACTTTGGGTGGTATGAATATTTTAACAGTGTGAATTCTTCTAGTCCATATACTTGGGACATCTTTTTATTTGTGTCTTTTCCACTTTCTTCCATCAATGTCTTGTTGCTTGTAGTGTACAGCTCTTTCACTTTCTTTGTTAAGTTTATTCCTAAGTATTTTACTCTTTTTGACATTTTTGAAATAGAACTGTTTTCTTAATTTCTTTTTCAGATAGTTTGTTGTTAGTGTTTACAAACACAACTCTTTTTGTGTGTTATTTTGTGTCCTGCAGCTTTCTTGAATTCATTTCTTAGTTCTAACATTTTCCTGGACACTCAACACATTCACCCCACTCTCACTTTCCCCCACCAAGAAAGGTCACAATCTCTCTTGTTACTAAGCTCGGCCATCCTGAGACAGGGCCTGATGCCAATAAAGTCAAATTGCTGTTCTTACCCATTTCAAGTGCCGCTGATCCAGGTTATATGCTTATGTGTGGTACTGCAATTTCTTAATTGCATTCTGGACGGTTACTTGTACAATTTTAAAATCTGGGTTGCTGTAGGTAAAGGGGCTGGGAATTCCTGTTCCACTGTATTGCAGATGCCACTCAGTCAAGATCCTTTTATTTTCTGATACCAACTATTTTACTCAGTGTTCTTTCACATTGGCAAGAAAACCCCAACTCTCTTGACATGTCTTGTTCTAAGCACAAAAGGAGATCCAAGGATTTCTGATTCATTATATAAAATACCAAAACTTTTATACCTATACTGAAATACAGCAATAAATGGGATATACTTTGTTCATAAACACAGATATGGATGTCAAATAAACCTTCAATTATAAGGAATAGTATTTTAAGAGTATCAGAAAGAAAGCCCTAAACAGAAAAAGATACATCCCCCAGTTACTGAGGTCAAGCAAGAACAAAAAAAGACATAGAATGTGTTCCCTTCAGCTCCACCTTGGCACTCAGCTACTTGGAATACTTACTTCTCTTTTCAATCACAAGATGAAGGATCTGCCCTGGATGTCACTATGTGGGAGGAGCTGGAGGACTTGGTTCTGGAATGTGTCCTACCCATGGCAGTAGCACTCTGTCTTTCTCAGCTCTCAAGGCCTCTATCTTCCTCATCCTATGATGGAATTCAGGACCTCCAAGGGCTGATACTGGATGCTACAGAACCCCAGTGGTTCTGGGTGGCTATTTCTTTCACTTCCTTTGAAGGGGCTTCACATATATATCTGACAATTCCTTCTGTGACCGGAGATTGCCCTCCTTAGACCTAAGGTCTCAAACCCTGACAACTATACTGTGACAACACAGCAAGGAGATATTCAGTTTGAGAGCTCTGCCTGAAGCCTCTTACACCTAATATTCTGGGGCGTTGCATTCCTCGGTCCAGGTGCACGGTGTCCTCCTATAGGCCCTTGCCCCTTAGATTAGAGGCTTCTTGGGAAATGCCGCATCCCTGAAAAGCCCTGATCAGCTTCCCTACTCCAAACCTTGCAGGGGAGTCCCTGTCCTACAAGTGATGAGAGATGGGAAAATCCATGGCATAAGTAAGGGGGTCCAGGTAGAGACCTGTGAGGGAAACAAAACGTGGTAACCTGTCCCTTCTCTCTTTCAGCCAGGCTTCTCAGGGAACCTCTATTCTAATAAACTTCATATTTTAGATCTAATAGATATGTCTTTATACAAAGAAATGGCTGTGAGGTGATTTTTTTTTTTTTTTCTGAATCCTGATCTTGTGAGCTTATCTGAATCTTTAAAGCTTTCAGATCTTTTAAGCTTATCTGAGACCTAATATGTATGGATAGATGATCAGCAAATAATATCTCTTTTTTTCCTCTCTTAATATGTCACATATATTTTGCTTTTATTATTGCTCTGGCTATGTATTACAATACAAGAGTTGGACATGAGAGTCCCTCTTATTATTGCTTCAGACACATTTCATAGTAATGCGAATAAAAAGGGAATTAGGAGCATAAGGTCAGCTCAGGCTTGCAGGAGTGAGAGGGTGAGCTTTAGACTAACTCAAATCAAGGGCCTATGACCATCACTGTCACTTACCAGCCATGGGAAGTTTGTCACGTTATTAAACTGAGAGTGCCTCAGCTTTTTAACTGTGAATTGAGTGTGCTAAGCCCGGTCTGGAAGGACTGGTGGCCTTGGTGCTAACTGTAAATAAAGTATCTGCCACAGTGCCTAGCAGGCACCATAACCCTCCCTTTTCATGACTGGTGGCTGCACTTTCCAACAAAGATCTGACCTTCCTTATGCCTGATACAGGGCTCAATGTATCAGGCATAAGGTGGCTCAATGGTAGAGTATCCGCCTGTGGTACAGGAACCGCAGGAGACACAGATTTGATTCCTGGGTCGGGAAGGTCCCCTGGGGGAGGAAATGGCAAGCCACTTCAGAATTCTTCCCTGGAAAGTCTCATGGACAGAGGGGTCTCGTGGGCTACAGTCCATGGTGTCACAAAAGTGTCAGACATGACTTAGCAATTCAGTAATAACAAAAAGGTGTGATATAAAGAAGTTAGGGAGAGTGCTGACAGCCATGCTCTAATCTACTAGAACTGACTTCACAGGGTAGGGCATGACTCTCTTTTGTCCCCTCTATTCAAGGATGGGTAGTCTCCACTCAGGCTCCACAATTTGAATTCTGGTGGGGCCTGGGGAATCCCCTCCTTCTTGAACTCCTCTTAGTAAGACCGATACCTCCCTGTGAGCCTGAAAGAAATAAGGGTGGCCTTAACTAGCCATGCCTGCCAATAGTCTCACAACGATGAAAGCTCTGGAAGCTGCTTGAGGACGACAGATGGTTCCCCTCAGGGTCCCAAATTTGACTCTCAGCCAAGCCCAAGATTCCCTCTTGTTAACATGGGACCACCACCATCAGATCAAAACCCTAACTTTCCTGCTACTCCTCGGTCAGAACTGAAGGGCCCCTTGGCCTGATAACTCTGCCTGGGGCCTTGTAGCCTGACAGTAGGGAGGATTCTGTGTGGACATCCTGGTATGTGTGTTCCCACATTCTTTATCATCCTCAATTTGACTTGGAAATAACCTGGAAATATTCCCTGAATTGCCTTAACGCTTCCCCAATCAGGCCCACAATTCCCTGAGACTCTCAAGGTAGAAGTGCAATTTGCCTCATGGGCCACTCAGCACATGGTCTTCCAAGGCTAACAGGAGTGGAAGGAATATGTTCTGCCCTCACTGTTTTGAGGCAGGTAGTCTTTTCAGTCTTCAGTGTCCTTACCTTGACTTCTGGCACAACCTGGAAATCATCCTTCTACTGAGCTTTGGCTGCTCCCTTTGATCAGGATGAGGTTCCTTACCTCCATGTGATCCTCTGGGAGGAAGTGAGTAGGACTCACCATGTCACCAGGCCTAAGTGGCACAGTCTCAGGCCTGACAACAGGGACAGTGCCCTCTGTAGCCCCCTTCTTTCTGGGAGAGATCCTTCGCTGTCAGTCAGTATCATCAGTTGACTCCTGTTAGGAAAGGGGTACCCTTCCTCAGCTGATAGAGGCTCCCTCCATTAGCCCAAGGACTTTAAGGCACTGAAGCCATTCACCTTCAGAAAATACGGAATAAACCTAGTCTGAAAGCCCTGCCTGTTCCCTCCCAGGGCCCATTACATTTGTAGGACTTTCTAAGAATTTATCTGTAATGGCGTAGTTGGCTGACACACTCCTCATACAGGACTGTGCAAATGTCATGCCTGGGATTTCCACTCTCTGATGAAGAGCCAGCCTATAAATCAATGTCCACATCTCCTTGACACCCTCCAGGCAGAAGTCAGGGGCCCCTTGAGCTGGCCAGCACTTATGCTTCCCAGGGCTAACTGGACAGGAGGGACTAAGTGTAGCCCTATCGGCTGTGGATTGAGGGGCTTCCATATCCACACCCTGGGTCTTCAATTTGCACCCTTCCTGGGGGTCTATGGCACCCCACTCCAGTACTCTTGCCTGGAAAATCCCATGGACGGAGGAGCCTGGTAGGCTGCAGTCCATGGGGTTGCTAAGAGTCGGACACGACTGAGCGACTTCACTTTCACTTTTCACTTTCATGCATTGGAGGAGGAAATGGCAACCCACTCCAGTGCTTTTGCCTGGAGAATCCCAGGGACGGGGGAGCCTGGTGGGCTGCCGTCTATGGGGTCACACAGAGTTGGACACGATTGAAGTGACTTAACAGTAGCAGTGGGGTTGTATTGTCTGCTGAACTGAGGCTGAGGACTCTGCTGATTCCCAGTGTCCCACCTTCCTGGGACTTGGAGTGAAGCCATTAACCACAGCAGCCTGGATTTTTCTGGACTTTTTATGGGCTTGCCAATGAGGACAGGTCTATACAGGTTGCTACCGTTGTGGCTGGGTCTTTCTATCACCCCCATTCACGTTAATCACCATCAATTCTGAGAGACTGATCGTCACTCCTATCCAACCTCAGAACTCTGCCCCAACACCAAGTTTCTTAGGTCTCTGAGAAGCCTTAAGAATAAGCGAGGCTATGCTTTGCCTAACAGTTCTGAGATCTTCTGTGTCTGAGAGCAGTCGGGAATGCTGTTCCAGTGACCACCCCCTCCTTTTCTGGGGTGCTGCTCTCCTTAATCCTCCTGCATGGGGTCCTCCCCATCTTGCTTGCTGTGTCTTGGATTAAAGGCTTCTGGGGAAATTATACATTTCTGCAAACTCTTGAGCCGTGTTTGCTCTGCAGTGCTACAGAGAATGGGTCCCTGTCCTAGGAGTGATGGGAGATGGAGAAGCTATAGCCCAAGGCAGGAGTCCCAGGACAGGTGGTCACCCATCAGGGAAAAAAGTACATTAACCTATCTCCTCATCAGACAGGTGAAGATTCTCATGTTATTTCTGATACATATACTTTCTACCCGGAGAAGGCAATGGAACCCCACTCCAGTACTCCTGCCTGGAAAATCCCATGGATGGAGGAGCCTGGTGGGCTTCAGTCCATGGGGTCCCTGAGGGTCGGACACGACTGAGGGACTTCACTTTCACTTTTCACTTTCATGCATTGGAGAGGGAAATGGCAACCCACTCCAGTGTTCTTGCCTGGAGAATCCCAGGGATGGGGGAGCCTGGTGGGCTGCCATCTATGGGGTCACACAGAGTCGGACACGACTGAAGTGACTTAGCAGTAACAGCAGTATACTTTCTACAGGCAAGAGACTGTAAGCATGATATGGAGAGCCCTTGGTCTTCAGAGGTTATCTAACATGGCCAACATACATGCTTATGCTGGCACCAAATACTGTGTCATTAATCTGTGAATAATGAATAAGGGGTATGTATTTTTTGTTAAATATGTTTGGTATTCTTACTGCTCTGGCTACACATTCTGATCCAGTAGCTTGAGCACAAGGGCATTCCTTTTTATCACCTAGAACACATTTTGAAGTGCTGAGAAAAACCCTGAAATAAAAGATACAGGGTGGGGACTTTCCTGGTGGTCCAGGGGCTAGGACTCCAAGCTCCCAATGCAGGGGGCCCAGGTTCGATCCCTGGTCAGGGAAGTGGACCCCACGTGCCGTGCCACAACTAAGAGCCAGTACAGCCAAATCAATAAGAAAAAGGAAATGAAATATCAAATATTAAAAGTATTTTTTTAAAAAAGACAAGGGTATGTCTTGGGGTGGGGGTGAAAATAGTATGAGTGCTACAGTAGTTTATAGAGCAGGAGTCTAGCCCCAGCTCTGACATTTACCACCCAGAAGTATTTCAGCAAAAATCAAACACTGTCTCTATGCGCCTCGGGCTCTCCATCATGAACTGTGTTTGATAGGCCCTGTCCTATTGGACTGGTGGAATACATGTATTTACAGAAAGCATCTGTCATGGTGCTTGACTCTGCTGAGACATTAGGGGCAATGGCAGTTATTACTATGATTATCTTGACCTCAGATAATCAGATGGGATTACATCAGCTGTTTTTTTTTTTTTTTTTATTGCATCTAAGAGATATCAGGTACTATGCAGCATTCTAACTGAAGGGGGAAAAAAAAATACCCAACCTCCTGAATCTAGCAAAAATTCTGCCTAGCAATGAAAACAAAGTAATATGCTGTTTCCAACCCCACTTAACCCTTTTTTTCTTTTTCTTCTTGAGGTAGAGAGCATCTCAGCCTCTTCCATAGGATGACAGCTTCTCTGAGAGTCTATAATTGAATGGGAAGAGGCTGGGACATTTCTGACTAAATATCACCAGTATAAGCATGAAGACTTCTTAAGAGCAGATGCTCAATTAATGTTTGTGTAAAAGAAGAACCACGAATAAATCATTTGTGATAATTTATATTCTCAAACATTCTTGAAAAACATAAGCAGATTCAGATATATAACTTTTACCTTTACAAAAGGGGAAACTAAACAGAGAGGAAAGTAAACCAAAAACTGACTAGCTTTCAGCTATATCTCTATTTATGTATCAATGTTCTGAGCCTCTCTTAGTGTGGTGTCTTTCACATTTCTAAGCATATTCTTATCCTAAAGTGATGTAATTCTCATCCTGCATCACAAGTGATTTAAGGATTTCCAATATGTATTTCAAAAAACAAAACTCTTACTCCTAAATCTAACAAACAGCAAACAATGTGTATCCAGGTAAATAATATACTTCTGTCATTAAACTAAATAAAGTTTCTCTTGAGAAAAGTAATATTGAAAATTTGGGGGGGAAGTCAACAAGTTATTGATGCATAATAGGAACACAGGTTGACAGGCTTTTCCAACCACGAAGTGACGAATGGGCTTCAGACAACACCAGGGGCGAGATGAGCGGCTGGATGTGGCCCTGGAGTGGGCACTGGACGAGGCAGAAGTGCTAGCACTGGCCAAGGCAGTAGGACCAGGCTAGGCTGAGGCAGAAACACCACGCCTGGCCATGGCAGACATGTGAGCCCTGGATGAGACCAAACTGCCAGCCTTGGCAGCAGCAGAAGTGCCAGGTGTGGCCAAGGCAGAAGGGTCAGCACTGGCCGAAGCAGAAGGGCCAGCCCTGGCTGCAGAAGTGCCAGGTCTGGCCAAGGAAGAAGGGCCACCACTGGCCGAGGCTGAAGTGCCAACCCTGGCTGCAGTAGAAGTGCCAAGTCTGGCCAAGGCAGAGGGTTCAGCAAAGGCCGAGGCTGAAGTGCCAGTCCTGGCTGGAAAGAAGTGCCAGGTCTGGCCAAGGCAGAAGGGCCTGCACTGGCCAAGGCAGAAGGACCAGCACTAGCCAAGGCAGAAGGGCCAGGCCTGCCCCTGGCAGACATGTCAGCACTGGCCAAGGCGAAAGTGCCAGCCCTGGCTGCAGCACAAATGCCAGGACTGGCCAAGGCCGAAGGGCCAGCACTGGCTGAGGCAGAAGGGCCAGGCCTGGCCCTGGCAGATATGTCAGCACTGGCCAAGGCCAACGTGCCAGCCCTGGCTGCAGCAGAAATGCCAAGACTGGCCAAGGCCGAAGGGCTAGCACTGGCTGAGGCACAAGGGCTGGGCGTGGCCCTGGCAGAAATATCAGCAGTGGCTGAGGCCAAAGTGCCTGCCCTGTTTGCAACAGATGTGCCAGGTCTGGCCAAGGCAGAAGGGTCAGCACTGGCCAAGGCAGAAGGGTCAGCACTGGCCGAGGCAGAAGGGCCAGGCCTGGCCCTGGCAGAAATGTCAGCTCTGACTGGAGCAGAAGTGCCAGGTCTGGCCAAGGCCAGAGGACCAGGCACAGGCCAGGCACTGGCAAAAGGGCCAGGCCTGGCCCTGGCAGACATGTCAGCCCTGGCTGGAGCAGAAGTGCCAGGTCTGGCCAAGGTAGAGGGGCCAGCACTGGCTCAGGCAGAAGGGCAGGGCCTGTCCCTGGCAGACATGTCAGCCTTGGGCAAGGCCGAAGTGTCAGCCCTGGCTGCAGGAGAAGTGCCAGTACTGGCTGAGGCAGAGGGGTCAGTCCTCGCCCTGGCAGACATGTCAGCCCTGGCTGAAGCAGAAGTGCCAGGTCTGGCCAAGGCAGAGGGTTCAGCACTGGCCGAGGCAGAAGGGCCGGGCCTGGCCCTGGCAGACATGTCAACCCTGGCCGAGGTCGAAGTGCCAGCCCTGGCTGGAAAGAAGTGTCAGGTCCGGCCAAGGTAGAGGGGCCAGCACTGGCTGAGGCAGAAGGGCCAGGCCTGGCTCTGGCAGACATGTCAGCCCTGGCTGTAGGAGAGGTGCCAGGACTGGCCAAGCCCGAAGGGCCAGCACTGGCTGAGGCAGAAGAGCCAGGCCTGGCCCTGGCAGACATGTCAGCACTGGCCAAGGCCAAAGGGCCAGCCCTGGCTGCAGGAGAAGTGCCAGTACTGGCTGAGGCAGAAGGGCCAGGCCTGGCCCTGGCAGCCATGTCAGCCCTGGCTGGAACAGAAGTGCCAGGTCTGGCCAAGGCAGAAGGGTTAGCATTGGCCGAGGCAGAAGGACCATCACTGACCCTGGCAGACATGTCAGCCCTGGCTCAGGCCGAAATGCCAGCCCTGGCTGCAGCAGAAGTGCCAGGTCTGGCCAAGCCAGAAGGGCCAGAACTGGCCGAGGCAGAAGGGCCAGGCCTGGCCAAGGCAGAAGGGCCAGCACTGGATGAGGCCAATGTGCCAGCCCTGGCTGCAGCAGAAGGGCCAGGCCTGGCCAAGGCAGAAGGGCCAGCACTGGATGAGGCCAAAGTGCCAGCCCTGGCTGCAGCAGAAGTGCCAGGTCTGGCCAAGGCAGAAGGGTCAGCACTGGCCAAGTCCGAAATGCCAGCCCTGGCTGCATCAGAAGTGCCAGTTCTGGCCAAGGCAGAAGGGCCAGCACTGGCTGAGGCAGAAGGGCCAGGCTTGCCCCTGGCAGACATGTCAGCCCTGGCTGGAGCACAAGTGCCAGGTCTGGCCAAGGCAGACGGGCCAGCACTGGCCCAGGCAGACATGTCAGCACTGGCCGAGCCCGAAGTACCACCCCTGGGTGGAACAGAAGTGCCAGATCTGGCCAAGGCAGAAGAGCCAGGCCTGGCCCTGGCAGACATGTAAGCACTGGCCAAGGCCAAAGGGCCAGCCCTGGCTGCAGGAGAAGTGCCAGTACTGGCTGAGGCAGAAGGGCCAGGCATGGCCCTGGCAGCCATGTCAGCCCTGGCTGGAGCAGAAGTGCCAGGTCTGGCCAAGGCAGAAGGGTTAGCATTGGCCAAGGCAGAAGGACCATCACTGACCCTGGCAGACATGTCAGCCCTGGCTCAGGCCGAAATGCCAGCCCTGGCTGCAGCAGAAGTGCCAGGTCTGGCCAAGCCAGAAGGGCCAGAACTGGCCGAGGCAGAAGGGCCAGGCCTGGCCAAGGCAGAAGGGCCAGCACTGGATGAGGCCAATGTGCCAGCCCTGGCTGCAGCAGAAGGGCCAGGTCTGGCCAAGGCAGAAGGGCCAGCACTGGATGAGGCCAAAGTGCCAGCCCTGGCTGCAGCAGAAGGGCCTGGTCTGGCCAAGGCAGAAGGGTCAGCACTGGCCAAGTCCGAAATGCCAGCCCTGGCTGCATCAGAAGTGCCAGTTCTGGCCAAGGCAGAAGGGCCAGCACTGGCTGAGGCAGAAGGGCCAGGCCTGGCCCTGGCAGATATGTCAGTGCTCGTCGGAGCAGAAGTTCCAGTTCTGGCCAAGGCAGAAGGGTCAGCACTGGCTGAGACAGAAGGGCCAGCCCTGTCTGCAGCAGAAGGGCCAGGTCTGGCCAAGGCAGAAGGGCCAGCACTGGCCCAGGCAGAAGGGCCAGGCCTGGCCCTGGCAGACATGTCAGCACTGGCTGCAGGAGAAGTGCCAGGACTAGCCAAGGCAGAAGGGCCAGCACTGGCTTAGCCGAAGGGCCAGGCCTGGGCCTGGCAGACATGTCAGCACTGGCCAAGGCCAACGTGCCAGCCCTGGCTGCAGCAGAAATGCCAGGACTGGCCAAGGACGAAGGGCCAGGCCTGGCCCTGGCAGATATGTCAGCACTGGCCAAGGCCAAAGTGCCAGCCTTGGTTGCAGCACAAGTGCCAAGACTGGCCAAGGCCAAAGGGCCAGCACTGGCTGAGGCAGAAGAGCCAGGCCTGGCCATGGCAGACATGTCAGCACTGGCCAAGGCCAAAGTGCCAGCCCTGGCTGCAGCAGAAATGCCAAGACTGGCCAAGGCCGAAGGGCCAGCACTGGCTGAGGCACAAGGGCTGGGCGTGGCCCTGGCAGAAATATCAGCAGTGGCTGAGGCCAAAGTGCCTGCCCTGTCTGCAACAGATGTGGCAGGTCTGGCCAAGGCAGAAGGGTCAGCACTGGCCAAAGCAGAAGGGTCAGCACTGACCGAGGCAGAAGGGCCGGCACTGGCTGAGACAGAAGGGTCAGCCCTGCCTGCAGAAAAAGTGCCAGGTCTGGCCAAGGCAGAAGGGCCAGCACTGGCTGAGGCAGAAGGGCCGGGCCTGGCCCTGGCAGACATGTCAGCCCTGGCCGAGGTCGAAGTGCCAGCCCTGGCTGGAAAGAAGTGCCAGGTCTGGCCAAGGCAGAAGGGCCTGCACTGGCCAAGGCAGAAGGGCCAGCACTAGCCGAGGCAGAAGGGCCAGGCCTGCCCCTGGCAGACATGTCAGCACTGGCCAAGGCCAAAGTGCCAGCCTTTTTTGCAGCAGAAGTGCCAAGACTGGCCAAGGCAGAAGGGCCAGCACTGGCTGAGGCAGAAGGGCCAGGCCTGGCCCTGGCAGATATGTCAGCACTGGCCAAGGCCAAAGTGCCAGCCTTTTTTGCAGCAGAAGTGCCAAGACTGGCCAAGGCAGAAGGGCCAGCACTGGCTGAGGCAGAAGGGCCAGGCCTGGCCCTGGCAGATATGTCAGTGCTCGTCGGAGCAGAAGTTCCAGTTCTGGCCAAGGCAGAAGGGTCAGCACTGGCTGAGACAGAAGGGCCAGCCCTGTCTGCAGCAGAAGGGCCAGGTCTGGCCAAGGCAGAAGGGCCAGCACTGGCCCAGGCAGAAGGGCCAGGCCTGGCCCTGGCAGACATGTCAGCACTGGCTGCAGGAGAAGTGCCAGGACTAGCCAAGGCAGAAGGGCCAGCACTGGCTTAGCCGAAGGGCCAGGCCTGGGCCTGGCAGACATGTCAGCACTGGGCAAGGCCAACGTGCCAGCCCTGGCTGCAGCAGAAATGCCAAGACTGGCCAAGGCCGAAGGGCTAGCACTGGCTGAGGCACAAGGGCTGGGTGTGGCCCTGGCAGAAATATCAGCAGTGGCTGAGGCCAAAGTGCCTGCCCTGTCTGCAACAGATGTGCCAGGTCTGGCCAAGGCGGAAGGGTCAGCACTGGCCAAGGCAGAAGGGTCAGCCCTGGCTGCAGGAGAAGTGCCAGTACTGGCTGAGGCAGAGGGGTCAGTCCTCTCCCTGGCAGACATGTCAGCCCTGGCTGAAGCAGAAGTGCCAGGTCTGGCCAAGGCAGAGGGTTCAGCACTGGCCGAGGCAGAAGGGCCGGGCCTGGCCCTGGCAGACATGTCAACCCTGGCCGAGGTCGAAGTGCCAGCCCTGGCTGGAAAGAAGTGTCAGGTCCGGCCAAGGTAGAGGGGCCAGCACTGGCTGAGGCAGAAGGGCCAGGCCTGGCTCTGGCAGACATGTCAGCCCTGGCTGTAGGAGAGGTGCCAGGACTGGCCAAGCCCGAAGGGCCAGCACTGGCTGAGGCAGAAGAGCCAGGCCTGGCCCTGGCAGACATGTCAGCACTGGCCAAGGCCAAAGTGCCAGCCTTGACTGCATCAGAAGAGCCAGGACTGGCCAAGGTAGAAGGTCCAGCAGTAGCCAAGGCAGAAAGGCCGGGCCTGGCCTTGGCCGAGGCCGAAGTACCAGCCCTGGGTGGAACAGAAGTGCCAGGTCTGGCCAAGGCAGAAGGGCCAGCATTGGCCCAGGCAGACATGTCAGCCCTGGCTGCAGCAGAAGTGCCAGATCTGGCCAAGGCAGAAGAGCCAGGCCTGGCCCTGGCAGATATGTCAGTGCTCGTCGGAACAGAAGTTCCAGTTCTGGCCAAGGCAGAAGGGTCAGCACTGGCTGAGACAGAAGGGCCAGCCCTGTCTGCAGCAGAAGGGCCAGGTCTGGCCAAGGCAGAAGGGCCAGGCCTGGCCCTGGCAGATATGTCAGCACTAGCCAAGGCCAAAGTACCAGCCTTGGTTGCAGCAGAAGTGCCAAGACTGGCCAAGGCCAAAGGGCCAACACTGGCTGAGGCAGAAGGGCCAGGCCTGGCCCTGGCAGATATGTCAGTGCTCGTCGGAGCAGAAGTTCCAGTTCTGGCCAAGGCAGAAGGGTCAGCACTAGCTGAGACAGAAGGGCCAGCCCTGTCTGCAGCAGAAGGGCCAGGTCTGGCCAAGGCAGAAGGGCCAGCATTGGCCCAGGCAGAAGGGCCAGGCCTGGCCCTGGCAGACATGTCAGCACTGGCTGCAGGAGAAGTGCCAGGAGTAGCCAAGGCAGAAGGGCCAGCACTGGCTTAGCCGAAGGGCCAGGCCTGGGCCTGGCAGACATGTCAGCACTGGCCAAGGCCAACGTGCCAGCCCTGGCTGCAGCAGAAATGCCAGGACTGGCCAAGGACGAAGGGCCAGGCCTGGCCCTGGCAGATATGTCAGCACTGGCCAAGGCCAAAGTGCCAGCCTTGGTTGCAGCAGAAATGCCAAGACTGGCCAAGGCCAAAGGGCCAGCACTGGCTGAGGTAGAAGAGCCAGGCCTTGCCATGGCAGACATGTCAGCACTGGCCAAGGCCAAAGTGCCAGCCCTGGCTGCAGCAGAAATGCCAAGACTGGCCAAGGCCGAAGGGCCAGCACTGGCTGAGGCACAAGGGCTGGGCGTGGCCCTGGCAGAAATATCAGCAGTGGCTGAGGCCAAAGTGCCTGCCCTGTCTGCAACAGATGTGGCAGGTCTGGCCAAGGCAGAAGGGTCAGCACTGGCCAAAGCAGAAGGGTCAGCACTGACCGAGGCAGAAGGGCCGGCACTGGCTGAGACAGAAGGGTCAGCCCTGCCTGCAGAAAAAGTGCCAGGTCTGGCCAAGGCAGAAGGGCCAGCACTGGCTGAGGCAGAAGGGCCGGGCCTGGCCCTGGCAGACATGTCAGCCCTGGCCGAGGTCGAAGTGCCAGCCCTGGCTGGAAAGAAGTGCCAGGTCTGGCCAAGGCAGAAGGGCCTGCACTGGCCAAGGCAGAAGGGCCAGCACTAGCCGAGGCAGAAGGGCCAGGCCTGCCCCTGGCAGACATGTCAGCACTGGCCAAGGCCAAAGTGCCAGCCTTTTTTGCAGCAGAAGTGCCAAGACTGGCCAAGGCAGAAGGGCCAGCACTGGCTGAGGCAGAAGGGCCAGGCCTGGCCCTGGCAGATATGTCAGCACTGGCCAAGGCCAAAGTGCCAGCCTTTTTTGCAGCAGAAGTGCCAAGACTGGCCAAGGCAGAAGGGCCAGCACTGGCTGAGGCAGAAGGGCCAGGCCTGGCCCTGGCAGATATGTCAGTGCTCGTCGGAGCAGAAGTTCCAGTTCTGGCCAAGGCAGAAGGGTCAGCACTGGCTGAGACAGAAGGGCCAGCCCTGTCTGCAGCAGAAGGGCCAGGTCTGGCCAAGGCAGAAGGGCCAGCACTGGCCCAGGCAGAAGGGCCAGGCCTGGCCCTGGCAGACATGTCAGCACTGGCTGCAGGAGAAGTGCCAGGACTAGCCAAGGCAGAAGGGCCAGCACTGGCTTAGCCGAAGGGCCAGGCCTGGGCCTGGCAGACATGTCAGCACTGGGCAAGGCCAACGTGCCAGCCCTGGCTGCAGCAGAAATGCCAAGACTGGCCAAGGCCGAAGGGCTAGCACTGGCTGAGGCACAAGGGCTGGGCGTGGCCCTGGCAGAAATATCAGCTCTGACTGGAGCAGAAGTGCCAGGTCTGGCCAAGGCCAGAGGACCAGGCACAGGCCAGGCACTGGCAAAAGGGCCAGGCCTGGCCCTGGCAGACATGTCAGCCCTGGCTGGAGCAGAAGTGCCAGGTCTGGCCAAGGTAGAGGGGCCAGCACTGGCTCAGGCAGAAGGGCAGGGCCTGTCCCTGGCAGACATGTCAGCCTTGGGCAAGGCCGAAGTGTCAGCCCTGGCTGCAGCAGAAGTGCCAGGTCTGGCCAAGGCAGAAGGGTCAGCACTGGCCAAGTCCGAAATGCCAGCCCTGGCTGCATCAGAAGTGCCAGTTCTGGCCAAGGCAGAAGGGCCAGCACTGGCTGAGGCAGAAGGGCCAGGCTTGGCCCTGGCAGACATGTCAGCCCTGGCTGGAGCACAAGTGCCAGGTCTGGCCAAGGCAGAAGGGCCAGCACTGGCCCAGGCAGACATGTCAGCACTGGCCGAGCCCGAAGTACTAGCCCTGGGTGGAACAGAAGTGCCAGATCTGGCCAAGGCAGAAGACCCAGGCCTGGCCCTGGCAGACATGTAAGCACTGGCCAAGGCCAAAGGGCCAGCCCTGGCTGCAGGAGAAGTGCCAGGTCTGGCCGAGGCAGAAGGGCCAGGCCTGGCCAAGGCAGAAGGGCCAGCACTGGATGAGGCCAAAGTGCCAGCCCTGGCTGCAGCAGAAGGGCCTGGTCTGGCCAAGGCAGAAGGGTCAGCACTGGCCAAGTCCGAAATGCCAGCCCTGGCTGCATCAGAAGTGCCAGTTCTGGCCAAGGCAGAAGGGCCAGCACTGGCTGAGGCAGAAGGGCCAGGCCTGGCCCTGGCAGATATGTCAGTGCTCGTCGGAACAGAAGTTCCAGTTCTGGCCAAGGCAGAAGGGTCAGCACTGGCTGAGACAGAAGGGCCAGCCCTGTCTGCAGCAGAAGGGCCAGGTCTGGCCAAGGTAGAAGGGCCAGGCCTGGCCCTGGCAGATATGTCAGCACTGGCCAAGCCCAAAGGGCCAGCCCTGGCTGCAGGAGAAGTGCCAGTACTGGCTGAGGCAGAAGGGCCAGGCCTGGCCCTGGCAGCCATGTCAGCCCTGGCTGGAGCAGAAGTGCCAGGTCTGGCCAAGGCAGAAGGGTTAGCATTGGCCGAGGCAGAAGGACCATCACTGACCCTGGCAGACATGTCAGCCCTGGCTCAGGCCGAAATGCCAGCCCTGGCTGCAGCAGAAGTGTCAGGTCTGGCCAAGCCAGAAGGGCCAGAACTGGCCGAGGCAGAAGGGCCAGGCCTGGCCAAGGCAGAAGGGCCAGCACTGGATGAGGCCAATGTGCCAGCCCTGGCTGCAGCAGAAGGGCCAGGCCTGGCCAAGGCAGAAGGGCCAGCACTGGATGAGGCCAAAGTGCCAGCCCTGGCTGCAGCAGAAGGGCCTGGTCTGGCCAAGGCAGAAGGGTCAGCACTGGCCAAGTCCGAAATGCCAGCCCTGGCTGCATCAGAAGTGTCAGTTCTGGCCAAGGCAGAAGGGCCAGCACTGGCTTAGCTGAAGGGCCAGGCCTGGGCCTGGCAGACATGTCAGCACTGGCCAAGGCCAAAGTGCCAGCCTTGGTTGCAGCAGAAGTGCCAAGACTGGCCAAGGCCAAAGGGCCAGCACTGGCTGAGGCAGAAGAGCCAGGCCTGGCCATGGCAGACATGTCAGCACTGGCCAAGGCCAAAGTGCCAGCCCTGGCTGCAGCAGAAATGCCAAGACTGGCCAAGGCCGAAGGGCCAGCACTGGCTGAGGCAGAAGGGCCAGGCCTGGCCCTGGCAGATATGTCAGTGCTCGTCGGAGCAGAAGTTCCAGTTCTGGCCAAGGCAGAAGGGTCAGCACTGGCTGAGACAGAAGGGCCAGCCCTGTCTACAGCAGAAGGGCCAGGTCTGGCCAAGGCCGAAGGGCTAGCACTGGCTGAGGCACAAGGGCTGGGCGTGGCCCTGGCAGAAATATCAGCAGTGGCTGAGGCCAAAGTGCCTGCCCTGTCTGCAACAGATGTGGCAGGTCTGGCCAAGGCAGAAGGGTCAGCACTGGCCAAAGCAGAAGGGTCAGCACTGACCGAGGCAGAAGGGCCGGCACTGGCTGAGACAGAAGGGTCAGCCCTGCCTGCAGAAAAAGTGCCAGGTCTGGCCAAGGCAGAAGGGCCAGCACTGGCTGAGGCAGAAGGGCCGGGCCTGGCCCTGGCAGACATGTCAGCCCTGGCCGAGGTCGAAGTGCCAGCCCTGGCTGGAAAGAAGTGCCAGGTCTGGCCAAGGCAGAAGGGCCTGCACTGGCCAAGGCAGAAGGACCAGCACTAGCCAAGGCAGAAGGGCCAGGCCTGCCCCTGGCAGACATGTCAGCACTGGCCAAGGCCAAAGTGCCAGCCTTTTTTGCAGCAGAAGAGCCAAGACTGGCCAAGGCAGAAGGGCCAGCACTGGCTGAGGCAGAAGGGCCAGGCCTGGCCCTGGCAGATATGTCAGCACTGGCCAAGGCCAAAGTGCCAGCCTTTTTTGCAGCAGAAGTGCCAAGACTGGCCAAGGCAGAAGGGCCAGCACTGGCTGAGGCAGAAGGGCCAGGCCTGGCCCTGGCAGATATGTCAGTGCTCGTCGGAGCAGAAGTTCCAGTTCTGGCCAAGGCAGAAGGGTCAGCACTGGCTGAGACAGAAGGGCCAGCCCTGTCTGCAGCAGAAGGGCCAGGTCTGGCCAAGGCAGAAGGGCCAGCACTGGCCCAGGCAGAAGGGCCAGGCCTGGCCCTGGCAGACATGTCAGCACTGGCTGCAGGAGAAGTGCCAGGACTAGCCAAGGCAGAAGGGCCAGCACTGGCTTAGCCGAAGGGCCAGGCCTGGGCCTGGCAGACATGTCAGCACTGGGCAAGGCCAACGTGCCAGCCCTGGCTGCAGCAGAAATGCCAAGACTGGCCAAGGCCGAAGGGCTAGCACTGGCTGAGGCACAAGGGCTGGGTGTGGCCCTGGCAGAAATATCAGCAGTGGCTGAGGCCAAAGTGCCTGCCCTGTCTGCAACAGATGTGCCAGGTCTGGCCAAGGCAGAAGGGCCAGCACTGGCTGAGGCAGAAGAGCCAGGCCTGGCCCTGGCAGACATGTCAGCACTGGCCAAGGCCAAAGTGCCAGCCTTGACTGCATCAGAAGAGCCAGGACTGGCCAAGGTAGAAGGTCCAGCAGTAGCCAAGGCAGAAAGGCCGGGCCTGGCCTTGGCCGAGGCCGAAGTACCAGCCCTGGGTGGAACAGAAGTGCCAGGTCTGGCCAAGGCAGAAGGGCCAGCATTGGCCCAGGCAGACATGTCAGCCCTGGCTGCAGCAGAAGTGCCAGATCTGGCCAAGGCAGAAGAGCCAGGCCTGGCCCTGGCAGATATGTCAGTGCTCGTCGGAACAGAAGTTCCAGTTCTGGCCAAGGCAGAAGGGTCAGCACTGGCTGAGACAGAAGGGCCAGCCCTGTCTGCAGCAGAAGGGCCAGGTCTGGCCAAGGCAGAAGGGCCAGGCCTGGCCCTGGCAGATATGTCAGCACTGGCCAAGGCCAAAGTACCAGCCTTGGTTGCAGCAGAAGTGCCAAGACTGGCCAAGGCCAAAGGGCCAGCACTGGCTGAGGCAGAAGGGCCAGGCCTGGCCCTGGCAGATATGTCAGTGCTCGTCGGAGCAGAAGTTCCAGTTCTGGCCAAGGCAGAAGGGTCAGCACTGGCTGAGACAGAAGGGCCAGCCCTGTCTGCAGCAGAAGGGCCAGGTCTGGCCAAGGCAGAAGGGCCAGCATTGGCCCAGGCAGAAGGGCCAGGCCTGGCCCTGGCAGACATGTCAGCACTGGCTGCAGGAGAAGTGCCAGGACTAGCCAAGGCAGAAGGGCCAGCACTGGCTTAGCCGAAGGGCCAGGCCTGGGCCTGGCAGATATGTCAGCACTGGCCAAGGCCAAAGTGCCAGCCTTGGTTGCAGCAGAAGTGCCAAGACTGGCCAAGGCCAAAGGGCCAGCACTGGCTGAGGCAGAAGAACCAGGCCTGGCCATGGCAGACATGTCAGCACTGGCCAAGGCCAAAGTGCCAGCCCTGGCTGCAGCAGAAATGCCAAGACTAGCCAAGGCCGAAGGGCCAGCACTGGCTGAGGCACAAGGGCTGGGCGTGGCCCTGGCAGAAATATCAGCAGTGGCTGAGGCCAAAGTGCCTGCCCTGTCTGCAACAGATGTGGCAGGTCTGGCCCAGGCAGAAGGGTCAGCACTGGCCAAAGCAGAAGGGTCAGCACTGACCGAGGCAGAAGGGCCGGCACTGGCTGAGACAGAAGGGTCAGCCCTGCCTGCAGAAAAAGTGCCAGGTCTGGCCAAGGCAGAAGGGCCAGCACTGGCTGAGGCAGAAGGGCCGGGCCTGGCCCTGGCAGACATGTCAGCCCTGGCCGAGGTCGAAGTGCCAGCCCTGGCTGGAAAGAAGTGCCAGGTCTGGCCAAGGCAGAAGGGCCTGCACTGGCCAAGGCAGAAGGGCCAGCACTAGTCGAGGCAGAAGGGCCAGGCCTGCCCCTGGCAGACATGTCAGCACTGGCCAAGGCCAAAGTGCCAGCCTTTTTTGCAGCAGAAGAGCCAAGACTGGCCAAGGCAGAAGGGCCAGCACTGGCTGAGGCAGAAGGGCCAGGCCTGGCCCTGGCAGATATGTCAGCACTGGCCAAGGCCAAAGTGCCAGCCTTTTTTGCAGCAGAAGTGCCAAGACTGGCCAAGGCAGAAGGGCCAGCACTGGCTGAGGCAGAAGGGCCAGGCCTGGCCCTGGCAGATATGTCAGTGCTCGTCGGAGCAGAAGTTCCAGTTCTGGCCAAGGCAGAAGGGTCAGCACTGGCTGAGACAGAAGGGCCAGCCCTGTCTGCAGCAGAAGGGCCAGGTCTGGCCAAGGCAGAAGGGCCAGCACTGGCCCAGGCAGAAGGGCCAGGCCTGGCCCTGGCAGACATGTCAGCACTGGCTGCAGGAGAAGTGCCAGGACTAGCCAAGGCAGAAGGGCCAGCACTGGCTTAGCCGAAGGGCCAGGCCTGGGCCTGGCAGACATGTCAGCACTGGGCAAGGCCAACGTGCCAGCCCTGGCTGCAGCAGAAATGCCAAGACTGGCCAAGGCCGAAGGGCTAGCACTGGCTGAGGCACAAGGGCTGGGTGTGGCCCTGGCAGAAATATCAGCAGTGGCTGAGGCCAAAGTGCCTGCCCTGTCTGCAACAGATGTGCCAGGTCTGGCCAAGGCGGAAGGGTCAGCACGGGCCAAGGCAGAAGGGTCAGCACTGGCCGAGGCAGAAGGGCCAGGCCTGGCCCTGGCAGAAATGTCAGCTCTGACTGGAACAGAAGTGCCAGGTCTGGCCAAGGCCAGAGGACCAGGCACAGGCCAGGCACTGGCAAAAGGGCCAGGCCTGGCCCTGGCAGACATGTCAGCCCTGGCTGGAGCAGAAGTGCCAGGTCTGGCCAAGGTAGAGGGGCCAGCACTGGCTCAGGCAGAAGGGCAGGGCCTGTCCCTGGCAGACATGTCAGCCTTGGGCAAGGCCGAAGTGTCAGCCCTGGCTGCAGGAGAAGTGCCAGTACTGGCTGAGGCAGAGGGGTCAGTCCTCGCCCTGGCAGACATGTCAGTCCTGGCTGAAGCAGAAGTGCCAGGTCTGGCCAAGGCAGAGGGTTCAGCACTGGCCGAGGCAGAAGGGCCGGGCCTGGCCCTGGCAGACATGTCAACCCTGGCCGAGGTCGAAGTGCCAGCCCTGGCTGGAAAGAAGTGTCAGGTCCGGCCAAGGTAGAGGGGCCAGCACTGGCTGAGGCAGAAGGGCCAGGCCTGGCTCTGGCAGACATGTCAGCCCTGGCTGTAGGAGAGGTGCCAGGACTGGCCAAGCCCGAAGGGCCAGCACTGGCTGAGGCAGAAGAGCCAGGCCTGGCCCTGGCAGACATGTCAGCACTGGCCAAGGCCAAAGTGCCAGCCTTGACTGCATCAGAAGAGCCAGGACTGGCCAAGGTAGAAGGTCCAGCAGTAGCCAAGGCAGAAGGGCCGGGCCTGGCCCTGGCCGAGGCCGAAGTACCAGCCCTGGGTGGAACAGAAGTGCCAGGTCTGGCCAAGGCAGAAGGGCCAGCACTGGCCTAGGCAGACATGTCAGCCCTGGCTGCAGCAGAAGTGCCAGATCTGGCCAAGGCAGAAGAGCCAGGCCTGGCCCTGGCAGACATGTCAGCACTGGCCAAGGCCAAAGGGCCAGCCCTGGCTGCAGGAGAAGTGCCAGTACTGGCTGAGGCAGAAGGGCCAGGCCTGGCCCTGGCAGCCATGTCAGCCCTGGCTGGAGCAGAAGTGCCAGATCTGGCCAAGGCAGAAGGGCCCGCACTGGCTGGGGCCGAAGGGCTGGGCCTGGATATGGCAGACATGTCAGCGCTGGCTGCAGCAGAAGTGCCAGTACTGGCTGAGGCAGAAGGGCCAGGCTTGGCCCTGGCAGACATGTCAGCCCTGGCTGGAGCACAAGTGCCAGGTATGGCCAAGGCAGAAGGGCCAGCACTGGATGAGGCCAAAGTGCCAGCCCTGGCTGCAGCAGAAGTGCCAGGTCTGGCCAAGGCAGAAGGGTCAGCACTGGCCAAGTCCGAGATGCCAGCCCTGGCTGCATCAGAAGTGCCAGTTCTGGCCAAGGCAGAAGGGCCAGCACTGGCTGAGGCAGAAGGGCCAGGCTTGGCCCTGGCAGACATGTCAGCCCTGGCTGGAGCACAAGTGCCAGGTCTGGCCAAGGCAGAAGGGCCAGCACTGGCCCAGGCAGACATGTCAGCACTGGCCGAGCCCGAAGTACTAGCCCTGGGTGGAACAGAAGTGCCAGATCTGGCCAAGGCAGAAGACCCAGGCCTGGCCCTGGCAGACATGTAAGCACTGGCCAAGGCCAAAGGGCCAGCCCTGGCTGCAGGAGAAGTGCCAGGTCTGGCCGAGGCAGAAGGGCCAGGCCTGGCCAAGGCAGAAGGGCCAGCACTGGATGAGGCCAAAGTGCCAGCCCTGGCTGCAGCAGAAGGGCCTGGTCTGGCCAAGGCAGAAGGGTCAGCACTGGCCAAGTCCGAAATGCCAGCCCTGGCTGCATCAGAAGTGCCAGTTCTGGCCAAGGCAGAAGGGCCAGCACTGGCTGAGGCAGAAGGGCCAGGCCTGGCCCTGGCAGATATGTCAGTGCTCGTCGGAACAGAAGTTCCAGTTCTGGCCAAGGCAGAAGGGTCAGCACTGGCTGAGACAGAAGGGCCAGCCCTGTCTGCAGCAGAAGGTCCAGGTCTGGCCAAGGTAGAAGGGCCAGGCCTGGCCCTGGCAGATATGTCAGCACTGGCCAAGCCCAAAGGGCCAGCCCTGGCTGCAGGAGAAGTGCCAGTACTGGCTGAGGCAGAAGGGCCAGGCCTGGCCCTGGCAGCCATGTCAGCCCTGGCTGGAGCAGAAGTGCCAGGTCTGGCCAAGGCAGAAGGGTTAGCATTGGCCGAGGCAGAAGGACCATCACTGACCCTGGCAGACATGTCAGCCCTGGCTCAGGCCGAAATGCCAGCCCTGGCTGCAGCAGAAGTGTCAGGTCTGGCCAAGCCAGAAGGGCCAGAACTGGCCGAGGCAGAAGGGCCAGGCCTGGCCAAGGCAGAAGGGCCAGCACTGGATGAGGCCAATGTGCCAGCCCTGGCTGCAGCAGAAGGGCCAGGCCTGGCCAAGGCAGAAGGGCCAGCACTGGATGAGGCCAAAGTGCCAGCCCTGGCTGCAGCAGAAGGGCCTGGTCTGGCCAAGGCAGAAGGGTCAGCACTGGCCAAGTCCGAAATGCCAGCCCTGGCTGCATCAGAAGTGCCAGTTCTGGCCAAGGCAGAAGGGCCAGCACTGGCTTAGCTGAAGGGCCAGGCCTGGGCCTGGCAGACATGTCAGCACTGGCCAAGGCCAACGTGCCAGCCCTGGCTGCAGCAGAAATGCCAGGACTGGCCAAGGACGAAGGGCCAGGCCTGGCCCTGGCAGATATGTCAGCACTGGCCAAGGCCAAAGTGCCAGCCTTGGTTGCAGCAGAAGTGCCAAGACTGGCCAAGGCCAAAGGGCCAGCACTGGCTGAGGCAGAAGAGCCAGGCCTGGCCATGGCAGACATGTCAGCACTGGCCAAGGCCAAAGTGCCAGCCCTGGCTGCAGCAGAAATGCCAAGACTGGCCAAGGCCGAAGGGCCAGCACTGGCTGAGGCACAAGGGCTGGGCGTGGCCCTGGCAGAAATATCAGCAGTGGCTGAGGCCAAAGTGCCTGCCCTGTCTGCAACAGATGTGGCAGGTCTGGCCAAGGCAGAAGGGTCAGCACTGGCCAAAGCAGAAGGGTCAGCACTGACCGAGGCAGAAGGGCCGGCACTGGCTGAGACAGAAGGGTCAGCCCTGCCTGCAGAAAAAGTGCCAGGTCTGGCCAAGGCAGAAGGGCCAGCACTGGCTGAGGCAGAAGGGCCGGGCCTGGCCCTGGCAGACATGTCAGCCCTGGCCGAGGTCGAAGTGCCAGCCCTGGCTGGAAAGAAGTGCCAGGTCTGGCCAAGGCAGAAGGGCCTGCACTGGCCAAGGCAGAAGGGCCAGCACTAGCCGAGGCAGAAGGGCCAGGCCTGCCCCTGGCAGACATGTCAGCACTGGCCAAGGCCAAAGTGCCAGCCTTTTTTGCAGCAGAAGAGCCAAGACTGGCCAAGGCAGAAGGGCCAGCACTGGCTGAGGCAGAAGGGCCAGGCCTGGCCCTGGCAGATATGTCAGTGCTCGTCGGAGCAGAAGTTCCAGTTCTGGCCAAGGCAGAAGGGTCAGCACTGGCTGAGACAGAAGGGCCAGCCCTGTCTACAGCAGAAGGGCCAGTACTAGCTGAGGCAGAAGGGCTAGGCCTGGACCTAGCAGCCATGTCAGCCCTGGCTGGAGCAGAAGTGCCAGGTCTGGCCAAGGCAGAAGGGTTAGCATTGGCCGAGGCAGAAGGACCATCACTGACCCTGGCAGACATGTCAGCCCTGGCTCAGGCCGAAATGCCAGCCCTGGCTGCAGCAGAAGTGCCAGGTCTGGCCAAGCCAGAAGGGCCAGAACTGGCCGAGGCAGAAGGGCCAGGCCTGGCCAAGGCAGAAGGGCCAGCACTGGATGAGGCCAATGTGCCAGCCCTGGCTGCAGCAGAAGTGCCAGGTCTGGCCAAGGCAGAAGGGCCAGCACTGGATGAGGCCAAAGTGCCAGCCCTGGCTGCAGCAGAAGGGCCTGGTCTGGCCAAGGCAGAAGGGTCAGCACTGGCTAAGTCCGAAATGCCAGCCCTGGCTGCATCAGAAGTGCCAGTTCTGGCCAAGGCAGAAGGGCCAGCACTGGCTGAGGCAGAAGGGCCAGGCCTGGCCCTGGCAGATATGTCAGTGCTCGTCGGAACAGAAGTTCCAGTTCTGGCCAAGGCAGAAGGGTCAGCACTGGCTGAGACAGAAGGGCCAGCCCTGTCTGCAGCAGAAGGGCCAGGTCTGGCCAAGGCAGAAGGGCCAGGCCTGGCCCTGGCAGATATGTCAGCACTGGCCAAGGCCAAAGTGCCAGCCTTGGTTGCAGCAGAAGTGCCAAGACTGGCCAAGGCCAAAGGGCCAGCACTGGCTGAGGCAGAAGGGCCAGCACTGGCTGAGGCAGAAGGGCCAGGCCTGGCCCTGGCAGATATGTCAGTGCTCGTCGGAGCAGAAGTTCCAGTTCTGGACAAGGCAGAAGGGTCAGCACTGGCTGAGACAGAAGGGCCAGCCCTGTCTGCAGCAGAAGGGCCAGGTCTGGCCAAGGCAGAAGGGCCAGCACTGGCCCAGGCAGAAGGGCCAGGCCTGGCCCTGGCAGACATGTCAGCACTGGCTGCAGGAGAAGTGCCAGGACTAGCCAAGGCAGAAGGGCCAGCACTGGCTTAGCCGAAGGGCCAGGCCTGGGCCTGGCAGACATGTCAGCACTGGCCAAGGCCAAAGTGCCAGCCCTGGCTGCAGCAGAAATGCCAGGACTGGCCAAGGACGAAGGGCCAGGCCTGGCCCTGGCAGATATGTCAGCACTGGCCAAGGCCAAAGTGCCAGCCTTGGTTGCAGCAGAAGTGCCAAGACTGGCCAAGGCCAAAGGGCCAGCACTGGCTGAGGCAGAAGAGCCAGGCCTGGCCATGGCAGACATGTCAGCACTGGCCAAGGCCAAAGTGCCAGCCCTGGCTGCAGCAGAAATGCCAAGACTGGCCAAGGCCGAAGGGCCAGCACTGGCTGAGGCACAAGGGCTGGGCGTGGCCCTGGCAGAAATATCAGCAGTGGCTGAGGCCAAAGTGCCTGCCCTGTCTGCAACAGATGTGGCAGGTCTGGCCAAGGCAGAAGGGTCAGCACTGGCCAAGTCCGAAATGCCAGCCCTGGCTGCATCAGAAGTGCCAGTTCTGGCCAAGGCAGAAGGGCCAGCACTGGCTGAGGCAGAAGGGCCAGGCCTGGCCCTGGCAGATATGTCAGTGCTCGTCGGAGCAGAAGTTCCAGTTCTGGCCAAGGCAGAAGGGTCAGCACTGGCTGAGGCAGAAGGGCCAGGCCTGGCCCTGGCAGATATGTCAGTGCTCGTCGGAGCAGAAGTTCCAGTTCTGGCCAAGGCAGAAGGGTCAGCACTGGCTGAGACAGAAGGGCCAGCCCTGTCTGCAGCAGAAGTGCCAGGTCTGGCCCAGGCAGAAGGGCCAGGCCTGGCCCTGGCAGACATGTCAGCACTGGCTGTGGGAGAAGTGTCAGGACTAGCCAAGGCAGAAGGGCCAGCACTGGCTTAGCCGAAGGGCCAGGCCTGGGCCTGGCAGACATGTCAGCACTGGCCAAGGCCAAAGTGCCAGCCCTGGCTGCAGCAGAAATGCCAGGACTGGCCAAGGACGAAGGACCAGGCCAGGCCCTGGCAGATATGTCAGCACTGGCCAAGGCCAAAGTGCCAGCCTTGGTTGCAGCAGAAGTGCCAAGACTGGCCAAGCCCAAAGGGCCAGCACTGGCTGAAGCAAAAGAGCCAGGCCTGGCCATGGCAGACATGTCAGCACTGGCCAAGGCCAAAGTGCCAGCCCTGGCTGCAGCAGAAATGCCAAGACTGGCCAAGGCCGAAGGGCCAGCACTGGCTGAGGCAGAAGGGCCAGGCCTGGCCCTGGCAGATATGTCAGCACTGGCCAAGGCGAAAGTGCCAGCCTTTTTTGCAGCAGAAGTGCCAAGACTGGCCAAGGCAGAAGGGCCAGCACTGGCCGAGGCAGAAGGGCCAGGCCTGGCCCTGGCAGAAATGTCAGCTCTGACTGGAGCAGAAGTGCCAGGTCTGGCCAAGGCCAGAGGACCAGGCACAGGCCAGGCACTGGCAAAAGGGCCAGGCCTGGCCCTGGCAGACATGTCAGCCCTGGCTGGAGCAGAAGTGCCAGGTCTGGCCAAGGTAGAGGGGCCAGCACTGGCTCAGGCAGAAGGGCAGGGCCTGTCCCTGGCAGACATGTCAGCCTTGGGCAAGGCCGAAGTGTCAGCCCTGGCTGCAGGAGAAGTGCCAGTACTGGCTGAGGCAGAGGGGTCAGTCCTCGCCCTGGCAGACATGTCAGCCCTGGCTGAAGCAGAAGTGCCAGGTCTGGCCAAGGCAGAGGGTTCAGCACTGGCCGAGGCAGAAGGGCCGGGCCTGGCCCTGGCAGACATGTCAACCCTGGCCGAGGTCGAAGTGCCAGCCCTGGCTGGAAAGAAGTGTCAGGTCCGGCCAAGGTAGAGGGGCCAGCACTGGCTGAGGCAGAAGGGCCAGGCCTGGCTCTGGCAGACATGTCAGCCCTGGCTGTAGGAGAGGTGCCAGGACTGGCCAAGCCCGAAGGGCCAGCACTGGCTGAGGCAGAAGAGCCAGGCCTGGCCCTGGCAGACATGTCAGCACTGGCCAAGGCCAAAGTGCCAGCCCTGACTGCATCAGAAGAGCCAGGACTGGCCAAGGTAGAAGGTCCAGCAGTAGCCAAGGCAGAAGGGCCGGGCCTGGCCCTGGCAGACATGTCAACCCTGGCCGAGGTCGAAGTGCCAGCCCTGGCTGGAAAGAAGTGTCAGGTCCGGCCAAGGTAGAGGGGCCAGCACTGGCTGAGGCAGAAGGGCCAGGCCTGGCTCTGGCAGACATGTCAGCCCTGGCTGTAGGAGAGGTGCCAGGACTGGCCAAGCCCGAAGGGCCAGCACTGGCTGAGGCAGAAGAGCCAGGCCTGGCCCTGGCAGACATGTCAGCACTGGCCAAGGCCAAAGTGCCAGCCCTGACTGCATCAGAAGAGCCAGGACTGGCCAAGGTAGAAGGTCCAGCAGTAGCCAAGGCAGAAGGGCCGGGCCTGGCCCTGGCCGAGGCCGAAGTACCAGCCCTGGGTGGAACAGAAGTGCCAGGTCTGGCCAAGGCAGAAGGGCCAGCACTGGCCCAGGCAGACATGTCAGCCCTGGCTGCAGCAGAAGTGCCAGTACTGGCTGAGGCAGAAGGGCCAGGCTTGGCCCTGGCAGACATGTCAGCCCTGGCTGGAGCACAAGTGCCAGGTCTGGCCAAGGCAGAAGGGCCAGCACTGGCCCAGGCAGACATGTCAGCACTGGCCGAGCCCGAAGTACCAGCCCTGGGTGGAACAGAAGTGCCAGATCTGGCCAAGGCAGAAGAGCCAGGCCTGGCCCTGGCAGACATGTAAGCCCTGGCCAAGGCCAAAGGGCAAGCCCTGGCTGCAGGAGAAGTGCCAGTACTGGCTGAGGCAGAAGGGCCAGGCCTGGCCCTGGCAGCCATGTCAGCCCTGGCTGGAGCAGAAGTGCCAGGTCTGGCCAAGGCCGAAGGGTTAGCATTGGCCAAGGCAGAAGGACCATCACTGACCCTGGCAGACATGTCAGCCCTGGCTCAGGCCGAAATGCCAGCCCTGGCTGCAGCAGAAGTGCCAGGTCTGGCCAAGCCAGAAGGGCCAGAACTGGCCGAGGCAGAAGGGCCAGGCCTGGCCAAGGCAGAAGGGCCAGCACTGGATGAGGCCAATGTGCCAGCCCTGGCTGCAGCAGAAGGGCCAGGCCTGGCCAAGGCAGAAGGGCCAGCACTGGATGAGGCCAAAGTGCCAGCCCTGGCTGCAGCAGAAGTGCCAGGTCTGGCCAAGGCAGAAGGGTCAGCACTGGCCACGTCCGAAATGCCAGCCCTGGCTGCATCAGAAGTGCCAGTTCTGGCCAAGGCAGAAGGGCCAGCACTGGCTGAGGCAGAAGGGCCAGGCCTGGCCCTGGCAGATATGTCAGTGCTCGTCGGAGCAGAAGTTCCAGTTCTGGCCAAGGCAGAAGGGTCAGCACTGGCTGAGACAGAAGGGCCAGCCCTGTCTGCAGCAGAAGGGCCAGGTCTGGCCAAGGCAGAAGGGCCAGCACTGGCCCAGGCAGAATGGCCAGGCCTGGCCCTGGCAGACATGTCAGCACTGGCTGTGGGAGAAGTGCCAGGACTAACCAAAGCAGAAGGGCCAGCACTGGCTTAGCCGAAGGGCCAGGCCTGGGCCTGGCAGACATGTCAGCACTGGCCAAGACCAAAGTGCCAGCCCTGGCTGCAGCAGAAATGCCAGGACTGGCCAAGGACGAAGGGTCAGCACCGGTCAAAGCAGAAGGGTCAGCACTGACCGAGGCAGAAGGGCCGGCACTGGCTGAGACAGAAGGGTCAGCCCTGCCTGCAGAAAAAGTGCCAGGTCTGGCCAAGGCAGAAGGGCCAGCACTGGCTGAGGCAGAAGGGCCGGGCCTGGCCCTGGCAGACATGTCAGCCCTGGCCGAGGTTAGGTTCCAGCCATGGCTGGAAAGAAGTGCCGGGTCTGGCCAATGCCAAAGTGCCAGCCCTGGCTGCAGTACAAATGCCAGGACTGGCCAAGGCCGAAGGGCCAGCACTGGCTGAGGCAGAAGGGCCAGGCCTGGCCCTGGCAGACATGTCAGCACTGGCCAAGGCCAACGTGCCAGCCCTGGCTGCAGCAGAAATGCCAAGACTGGCCAAGGCCGAAGGGCTAGCACTGGCTGAGGCACAAGGGCTGGGCGTGGCCCTGGCAGAAATATCAGCAGTGGCTGAGGCCAAAGTGCCTGCCCTGTCTGCAACAGATGTGCCAGGTCTGGCCAAGGCAGAAGGGTCAGCACTGGCCAAGGCAGAAGGGTCAGCACTGGCCGAGGCAGAAGGGCCAGGCCTGGCCCTGGGAGAAATGTCAGCTCTGACTGGAGCAGAAGTGCCAGGTCTGGCCAAGGCCAGAGGATCAGGCACAGGCCAGGCACTGGCAAAAGGGCCAGGCCTGGCCCTGGCAGACATGTCAGCCCTGGCTGGAGCAGAAGTGCCAGGTCTGGCCAAGGTAGAGGGGCCAGCACTGGCTCAGGCAGAAGGGCAGGGCCTGTCCCTGGCAGACATGTCAGCCTTGGGCAAGGCTGAAGTGTCAGCCCTGGCTGCAGGAGAAGTGCCAGTACTGGCTGAGGCAGAGGGGTCAGTCCTCGCCCTGGCAGACATGTCAGCCCTGGCTGAAGCAGAAGTGCCAGGTCTGGCCAAGGCAGAGGGTTCAGCACTGGCCGAGGCAGAAGGGCCGGGCCTGGCCCTGGCAGACATGTCAACCCTGGCCGAGGTCGAAGTGCCAGCCCTGGCTGGAAAGAAGTGTCAGGTCCGGCCAAGGTAGAGGGGCCAGCACTGGCTGAGGCAGAAGGGCCAGGCCTGGCTCTGGCAGACATGTCAGCCCTGGCTGTAGGAGAGGTGCCAGGACTGGCCAAGCCCGAAGGGCCAGCACTGGCTGAGGCAGAAGAGCCAGGCCTGGCCCTGGCAGACATGTCAGCACTGGCCAAGGCCAAAGTGCCAGCCCTGACTGCATCAGAAGAGCCAGGACTGGCCAAGGTAGAAGGTCCAGCAGTAGCCAAGGCAGAAGGGCCGGGCCTGGCCCTGGCCGAGGCCGAAGTACCAGCCCTGGGTGGAACAGAAGTGCCAGGTCTGGCCAAGGCAGAAGGGCCAGCACTGGCCCAGGCAGACATGTCAGCCCTGGCTGCAGCAGAAGTGCCAGTACTGGCTGAGGCAGAAGGGCCAGGCTTGGCCCTGGCAGACATGTCAGCCCTGGCTAGAGCACAAGTGCCAGGTCTGGCCAAGGCAGAAGGGCCAGCACTGGCCCAGGCAGACATGTCAGCACTGGCCGAGCCCGAAGTACCAGCCCTGGGTGGAACAGAAGTGCCAGATCTGGCCAAGGCAGAAGAGCCAGGCCTGGCCCTGGCAGACATGTTAGCACTGGCCAAGGCCAAAGGGCCAGCCTTGGTTGCAGCAGAAGTGCCAAGACTGGCCAAGGCAGAAGGGCCAGCACTGGCTGAGGCAGAAGGGCCAGGCCTGGCCCTGGCAGACATGTCTGCACTGGGCAAGGCCAACGTGCCAGCCCTGGCTGCAGCAGAAATGCCAAGACTGGCCAAGGCCGAAGGGCTAGCACTGGCTGAGGCACAAGGGCTGGGCGTGGCCCTGGCAGAAATATCAGCAGTGGCTGAGGCCAAAGTGCCTGCCCTGTCTGCAACAGATGTGCCAGGTCTAGCCAAGGCAGAAGAGCCAGGCCTGGCCCTGGCAGACATGTCAGCACTGGCCAAGGCCAAAGGGCCAGCCCTGGCTGCAGGAGAAGTGCCAGTACTGGCTGAGGCAGAAGGGCCAGGCCTGGTCCTGGCAGACATGTCAGCCCTGGCTGCAGCAGAAGTGCCAGATCTGGCCAAGGCAGAAGGGCCAGCGCTGGCTGAGGCAGAAGGGTCGGTCCCGTCTGCAGCCCTGGCTCCGGAGCTCTCTACCTCCTGTCTCCAAGAGTCCTCATAACGTGGCTGTAAGGTGTCTGGGGCTGAATCATTGACCTTGATCAAAAGCTGCAGGACTTTTGTCTTGCTGTTTTGTGTGAGCGTGTTAGGACCCCACAGGAACTCATAGCGAGGGGGATCGCTGCCGGGCACCTGGCGGTACTCCAGGTACACTTCCTGCACCAGATCTTATGTGATGAGCTTCCTGGTGTCTCCAAAGATGAAGTGTCTTCTTCCATCATAGATGCTCAACATATTCAGGAACTTCCAGATCTCCTCCTCAGAGGCGCGATGACCATTCAGGTAGGTGACACCCAGCAGAGGCATCAGAAGACCATTCTTCGGCAGCCCCCAGTCACCTCTCATAGACCCACTGTCGCTGAGGTCTAGGTTGCTCACCAGGGTATAGCAGTGACTGTTGGGCCTGACTTCCTTCAGCACCAGGCCAAACTCCAGCTCCATGCACTCAGAGTCCCTGCTGAGGATCTCAGGGAATTGCTCCCTGTAACTTCTGTGGATAACCTTCAGCATTTCTGACCTCTTAATGAGCTCCCTCATCATATACTTAAACAGCATGTACCACAGCAAACTCTCTGCCTCCCTGGTCAGAAGATCTGTGTGAGAGCTCTCAGCAGCAGCTGAGGCCTGGGAGGAATTTTCACCTCCCTGAACTTGGCCCTCGGCACCTACACCAGATCTCGAGCGTGCTGCGCCACCACCACCAGATCTTTTGCATATAGCACCTGCAGCAGCACTGGTGGTGCCTTGGGCTCCCTGACGACCCTTCAGGGTGCCAGCAGCAGAGGAGCTTGAGGGAGCACTCTCTGAATCAGGAGGGGAGGAGGAGGTGGTTTCTTCTTCCCCAGATGTGGTAGCATGATCATGAAGACCCTGAGTCTCAGCCCGGTCCTGGTGACATTTCTCATGAGCACAGTGCTTAGTCTTCTGTCCACGAGGCATGATGGCTGTGGTCAGGGACTGCAGGCAGGGGTCTGGGCCAATAGACAGGAGACTGGGGCACCTGGAGGATGGAGAATGAGGTGACATGAGCACCTTAAAACAGGGAGATTCTACCTTGGCTTCATCAAAGGCCGCCTCTGCAGGTTTCCTTGAGGACACTGCTCTAGGAACTCACAAGGCTCCTGTTTTCTGGGTCAGCCTGTCCCCTGAGAATCCCAGAAGAAGAACAGAGGCTTACTTTTCCTCTGCGTCCTCTCAGCCCTGCTTTGGACTTACTGAGGTGACAGCAGGGGCTGGCAGTGGGGTCCTCTCAGCTCATCTTCAGTATTATCACATCAAGTCCTGGTGGAGCCTGGGCACCCTTCTCTCTGCTACTCTGATGCAGACACTTCAGACCTCCACATGATCCAGAAGCAAGTGAAGGGATGCCTCAGTCCACCTCCCTCCCAGGGGATACCCAGTGCTGAGAGCTCAGTAGGGTCTTTTCTACCCTGAGTTCACTGGGATCATCATTCATGGTCCTTACCTTGGATCCTTAAAATGCTGGGCACTATTCTCCACTTGCTGATTGGTGGTTGCACCTTCAGACTAGACATTTCCCCTCCCCTAGACTTGGTATAAAACAGTAAAGCAGATGTTCAACCTCACAGCCCATCCCTGAGATTTCCTGGGCTGAAATCCAAGGGTTGGGATGCATGCTCTGAGTCTTCACTCAGATTCCTCAACTGAGCTCCTGGCAGAGAACCTCCTCTTTCTCCTGAACTGATACCTGTCTGATAGTAAAAGCCAATCACCCTGTGTCCCCATAGGAGGAAGTGAAGATGATCTCATCTTCCCAAACACGGTCTCCTAAGAATGGAAGCTGTTGCAGGCAGGTTGACGTCCCTGTGGTCCCATCCAAGATCCCAATTCAAAGTTAATTTTTTTTTTTTGCTCCTCTTTTCTTCAATATGTCTTTTTTAAAACAAATTTATTTATTTTTAATGGAAGGATAATATATTTACAATATTGTGTTATTTTCTGCCCTCCCTGTCCATCTCCAACTCCCAGAGTTCACTGAGACTCACGTCCATCGAGTCAGTGATGTCATCCAGCCATCTCATCCTGTGTCGTCCCCTTCTCCTCTTGCCCCCAATCCCTCCCAGCATCAGAGTCTTTTCCAATGAGTCAACTCTTCACATGAGGTGGCCAAAGTACTAGAGTTTCAGCTTTAGCATCATTCCTTCCAAAGAAATCCCAGGGCTGATCTCCTTCAGAATGGACTGGTTGGATCTCCTTGCAGTCCAAGGGACTCTGAGTCAAGAGTCTTCTCCAGCACTACAGTTCAAAAGCATCAATTTTTCGGCACTCAGCCTCCTTCACAGTCCAACTCTCACATCCATCCATGACCACAGGAAAAACCATAGCCTTGACTAGACAGACCTTTGTTGGCAAAGTAATGTCTCTGCTTTTGAATATGCTATCTAGGTTGGTCATAACTTTCCTTCCAAGGAGTAAGCGTCCTTTAATTTCATGGCTGCAGTCACCATCTGCAGTGATTTTGGAGCCCAGAAAAATAAAGTCTGACACTGTTTCCACTGTTTCCCCATCTATTTCCCATGAAGTGATGGGACCAGAGGCCATGATCTTCATTTTCTGAATGTTGAGCTTTAAGCCAACTTTTTCAGTCTCCACTTTCACTTTCATCAAGAGGCTTTTTAGTTCCTCTTCACTCTCTGCCTTAAGGGTGGTGTCATCTGCATATCTGAGGTTATTGATATTTCTCCTGGCAATCTTGATTCCAGCTTGTGTTTCTTCCAGTCCAGCGTTTCTCATGATGTACTCTGCATAGAAGTTAAATAAACAGGGTGACAATATAAAGCCTTGCCGAACTCCTTTTCCTATTTGGAACCAGTCTGCTGTTCCATGTCCAGTTCTAACTGTTGCTTCCTGACCTGCATACAAATTTCTCAAGAGGCAGATCAGGTGGTCTGGTATTCCCATCTCTTTCAGAATTTTCCACAGTTTATTGTGATCCACACAGTCAAAGGCTTTGGCATAGTCAATAAAGCAGAAATAGATGTTTTTCTGGAACGCTCTTGCTTTTTCCATGATCCAGCAGATGTTGGCAATTTGATCTCTGGTTCCTCTGCCTTTTCTAAAACCAGCTTGAACATCAGGAAGTTCACGGTTCACATATTGCTGAAGCCTGGCTTGGAGAATTTTGAGCATTACTATACTAGCATGTGAGATAAGTGCAATTGTGCGGTAGTTTGAGCATTCTTTGGCATTTGCCTTTCTTTGGGATTGCCCCACTTATGGGGGCCCAAATTTTGTCTAGCTCTTGGATTAAAAGATTCCTGGAGAACACCACATGCCAGCAACCTCTTGAGGAGTGTCCCTAATACAAACCTTACAGTTTCATGTCCCAGACTTGACCTGAGATGGGGAAAATAACACAGAAGGCAGGGGGCAGAATGGGGTGTGCTCCCAGAGAAAAATGCTGCTCCATCCTTTTCAAAAGCCAGAGTCAGTCTCTACTCATGACTTGTTTTAATTGATTGACAGGCATACTTTTCAAACATTCTACTGCATGTAATCATGCTTCACAAATACTGTGTTTCGTTACAAACTGAAAGTTTATGGTAACCATGCTTTGAACCTGTCTATGGCATGGTTTTCCCAACATCATGTATTCACTTGGGATCCTTTTTCCACATATTGTTAATTCTTTAAATATTTTAAACTCTTTCCCTATTTTATTTCTTATGGTGCTCTGATTAGTTATCTTTGTTACTATTATAACACATTTGTAAATTAAGCTATGTGCATTTTTTAGACATCTTCTAGTAAGTGTACAATAGGATTAACAACTTTTATAGCACTGGGAATCCCCCAAATTCCTAATGATGTACTCTAAGGCCATTTTCACTTTACGGCAGTGATCTAGAACCCAAGTCACCATATCTGAGATATGAGTACACTTCTAAAGGAAAAAAGCCATCCAAGATGGTTTTGTGCTATTCTGATTGAGGTTATCGGACATTGCACAGAGAGACGATCTTACTGTCCCTATCATCTCTTTATCTTCGTTATTCCTGTCATTTATTGATGTAGCCTTCAAGGCTTTCTGCCTAAAGAAGTGTATTGGAATATATCCAGAGTCCTTACTTTTATCCCAGGATACATTTGAGTGTTAAGGAACACAAGCTCTGCTTTAGGGCAAGAGGAATATAACAGCGTCGGATCTAGAGGAATTCAGAGAGGAATCTAATTCCAGGCCTATCAGTCACTAGTGTTCCCCAGCAAGGGCTCACTGCCTGATGCACATAGAAGCCAAACTATGGAATGGGCTTTTGAGAGACAAACTTTAATCCAAGGTGGAGTAGCAAGAAGGCAAGAAGTAGGGCTCTCAAATCTGTCTCCTCAATCCAGAGTTTGAGGTAAAATGAAAGGGTTTAGGGGAACTGCAAACTTGGAACCTAATTGGCTAGTCTTAAATTAATTCATGTGCGCTATTCACGCTGCTAGAAGCCAGATTTTCCGTATTGAAGGACTTCATACATTTCTCCCCTGGCAACATTGCTACTCTGAGAGTTCCACAGACTGAACCCTCTTGGTTCTGCAGTCATCCTGGAAATGGAGGCTCCTTTTTGGCACATGCATAGTCCTGCCTCTAAAAATAACTCAAGGTTTGGTTAATCAACAACCTGTTTTAAGGAGGCAAAACCACTTTAAACTGGTCAATGCTTTATGCTTCAATCCCCCCATTTCTCTTTGTACATTCTTCAAGCTTGTGGGAAATCATCCTCAATTTGGTTAACGAGTCTCAAATTCTGTAGAAAATGATAATCCCAGGTCCCAAATTTTTGTACCAACAGGACTGGAGTGTTATATAAGGATTGACAAGGTTGGATTAATTGGTATTTAAGAAAGGTAATTATCAGAGGCTTTGTTTCCTTCACATGTCTCTTTTCAGGCTATTGCTTTAACGTTGGGGTTTTGGTGACTGGATGGAATTTATTACTATTGGGTCATCTGTCTTGGCTCTTCCTGGCCACTCATCAGCCCAAACTGAGCTCTACAGTTGACTGACCAATTTTTTCCACTGTGGTGCTCAAAAATTACAGAGGAAGGAACACTCCCAAGCTCATTCTTTGAGGCCACCATCACACTGAGAGCAAAACGAGATAGATAAGCACACACACACACACACACACACACACAAAAAGAAAAGTAAATGACAGGCCAATATCACTGAAGACCACAGATGCAAAAATCCTGAACAAAATACTAGTGAACCAAAAAGACAGTCTCTTCAATAAATGGTGCCTTGAAAACTGGACAGTTACATGTAAAATAATGAATTTAGAATATGCTCTAACATCATACATAAAAATAAACTCAAAATGGATCAAAGACTGAAATGTAAAGCTAGACACTCTAAAACTCTCAGAGGAAAACCTAGGCAGAGCACTGTTTGACATAAGTTGTAGCAGTATTTTTTTCTTTTAGTAAAATGGTTTTTGATCCACCTCCTGGAGTAATGAAAATAAAAAGAAAAACAAACAGGTGACCTTTAATTGAAGTCAAAAGCTTCCATAGACCAAAAGAAACCATAAACAAAAAGACAACTCACAGAATGAGAGGAAATATTTGCAAACAAAGCAAACAACAGCAGAATAATCTCCAAAATATATAAATAGCTCAGGCACCTCTGTGTCAAATAAACAATCCCATAAAAAAGTAGGCAGAGTGTATAAACAAACATTCCTTCAAAGAAGACATACAGATGACCAAAATGCATATGAAAAGATGCTCAACATCACTAATTATCAGAGAAATGCAAATGATAAGTACACCAGCCAGGATGGTCATCATCCCCAAATCTGCAAACAATAAATGATGGAGTGTAGAGAACAGTCACTATGGAGAACATTAGGGAAGCTCCATGAAAAACTAAAAATAGAGTTACCATATGATCCAGCAATCCCACTCTTGGCACATATCCAGAGAAACCTATGATTCATAAATACACATGCACCCAACCTTCATTATAACACTATTTACATTAGCCAAGACATGGAAGTAACTTAAATGTCCATCTACAGAGAAATGAATAATGCAGATGTGGTACAATGGAATATTACTCAGCCATAAAAAAAGAGATAATGCCATGTGCAGCAACATGGATGGACCTAGGGAATGTCATACTAAGTAAGACACAGAAACACAAACATCATATGACAACACTCATATGTAGAATCCAATTTTTAAAAATGACACAAATGAACTTATTTACAACATAGAAAGAGACTTTGGGATACCTAAAACAAGCTTATGGTTACCATTGGAGAAATGTTGAGGGAGGGATACATTAGGAGCTTGGGATAAACATATACAACTGTCGTGTTGGACTCTTTGTGACTCCATAAACTGTAGTCCAACAGGCTCCTCTGTCCATGGAATTTCCAGGCCAGAATACTGGAGTGAGTTTCCATTTCCTACTCAAGGGGATCTTCCCGATCAGGGGACCGAACGTGCTTCTCTTGTGTCTCCTCCACTGGCAGGTGGATTCTTTACCATTGCACCACCCGGGAAGTCCACATACACAACTGTGTATACTAGAGATAACCAAAAAGGACCTACTATATAGCAGAGAGAACTCTACTCAATATTCTGTAATAAACTGTATGAGAAAAGAATCTGAAAATGAAGGAATACATGTGTATGTATAACTGAGTCACTTTGTTATACACCTGAAACTAACACAACACTGTAAATCACTTATACTCCAGGAAAATAAGACAAAAAAATAATACCACCATAATATTCAGCAATCCCACTCCTGGGAAAATATCCAGAGAAAATCATAATTCGAAAAAGTTACAGCACCCAATGTTCATTGCAGCATTATTTACAATACCTATGACATGGAAGCAACCTAAATGTCCATCAACAGAGGAGTAGATAAAGACGTGGTCTGTAAATACAAAGGAGTATTACTCAACCATAACAAAGAATGAAAGAATGCCATCTGCAGCAACATGGGTGTACCCAGGGATTGTAATGCTAAGCGAATTAAGTCAGACAAAGACAAGTATATCCCTCCTATGTGCAATCTAATTTTAAAAAGTGATAAAATGAACTTATTTACAAAACAGAAAGATGATGAAAACAAACTTATGGTTACTAAACGGGAAACGTAGTGAGGGAGGGAGAAATCAGCAGCTTGAGATAAACATACACACACCATTATATATGAAATAGATAACCAACAAGGACCTCCTACGTAGCACAGGAAACTCTAATCAATATTCTGTGATAACCTATATGAAAAAAGAAACTGAAAAATAATGAATGTACATAAATGTATAACTGAATCACTTTGCCATATACCTGAAATTAACACAATATTGTAAATCAACTGTACTCCAATAACATTTAAAAAATAGACTACCTGGGCATATATCTGAAGAAAACCATAATTCGAGTAGGTACAAGCACACCCATGGTCACTGCAGCACTGTTTACAATAGCCAAGACATGGAAACTACCTACAGGTCCATGAATAAAAATGTGATACATAAATACAATGGAATCATACTCAGCCATAAAAAAGAATGAAAGAATGTCATTTGCAGCACCGGATGGGCTTAAGAGATTTTCATAATGAATGAAGTAAGTCAGACAAAGACAAATACCATATTATATCACTCAAAGGTACTATCTAATTTTAAAATATGACACAAATGTACTTATTTAAAATACAGAAACAGACTCTCACATTCTGAAAACAGACTTACGATGACTAAAGGGGAAACATGGCGGGGGGATGGATACATTAGAAATTGGGATGAACATACACAAACCAGCAATATATAAAATAGATAGCCGAAAAGGCCCTCCTATATAGCATAGGCAACTCTACTCAATATTCTGTAATAACCTATATGGGAAAGAATCTGGAAAAGATTGAATATATATGTAACTGAATCACTTTGCTGTGCACCTGAAACACAAGATTGTAAGTCAATAATTCTCCAGTAAAAGTATTTTTTTAAAAAAGGATATCCATCTGTAACAATATCTACAGGCAATCACCTTCAGTTCAGTTCAGTCACTCAGTCGTGTCCGACTCTTTGCGACCCCATCAACCGCAGCACGCCAGGCCTCCCTGTCCATCACCAACTGCCAGAGTCCACCCAAACCCATGTCTGTTGAGTCAGTGATGCCATCCAACCATCTCATCCTCTGTCATCCTCTCTCCTCCTGACCTCAATCTTTCCCAGCATCAGTGTCTTTTCAAATGAGTCAGCTCTTCGCATCAGGTGGCCAAAAGCATGAGTAAAAAACTCCATGACCTCCATAAAGCAAGGTTTCCAGTCCAGGAGCAAGGCGTTTATCTCCCGATTCAGAGGACCCTCATTAATAACAGGTTTAATAAAATTTTGTCACAGTCATCCAATAGCCAACTTCCTATTAGCCAATCCCAACACATGTAACAGTCAGACATAGTTAAACATAGGCAAATAAATCCAAAGACCTGGGACCTTAAAGTAGTGTTTGGGGCTCTAACCCAATTGTTGAATACCTCAGCAGCTCTAACTTCTTGCACTGTCCCCTCAGGAGGGTCCCTAACCAACCCCTCATCCTAGCCTCTGGATTTTATCCAGATGCAAGAAACTCCACTAGGCGGGACCCTAACCCACAGGGTTGTTGTCATTGTTCAGTTGCTCAGGTGTGTCTGACTCTTTGCCACCCCATGGACTATGACATGCCAGGCTTCCCTGTCCTTCACTGTCTCCTGGGGTTTGCTCAAACTCGTTTCCATTGAGTTGGTGATGCCATTCAGCAGTCCAGTCCTCTCTAACCCACATCCCTGATGAGATTATTAGACTACTGCTGCTGCTGCTAAGTCGCTTCAGTCGTGTCCGACTCTGTGCGACCCCATAGACGGCAGCCCACCAGGCTCTGCCGTCCCTGAGATTCTCCAGGCAAGAACACTGGAGTGGGTTGCCATTTCCTTCTCCAATGCATGAAAGTGAAAAGTGAAAGTGAAGTCGCTCAGTCGTGTCTGACTCTTAGTGACCCCATGGACTGTAGCCCACGAGGCTCCTCCATCCATGGGGTTTTCCAGGCAAGAGTACTGGAGTGGGGTGCCATTGCCTTCTCTCTTATTAGACTACAGGCACATTCTAACTACACATAGCACATTTAGCTATAGGAACATTATAATGAGGTTACTCACCCCAAAGATATATGATCCAGGAGCTATTCCTTTTCTTAAAAGGAAAGGAACCAAAGAAGCCCAAGGAGCCCAGAGTGCCATGGCTAGGAAACAGGTACCTGAGAGCCGACTTTCTAGACAAACTCAGTCGAGGTGGCCACTCAGGGTGGGTGCTGAGAACCACCAGGGGCTAAGTGCATCAAGCAGATGGTCACAAGTCCTAAATTTCAACTAGGCTGCCCAAACTCACTGAACATGGGCTCACTGACAGATGTGCACAGAAGCCAATACTTATGGCAAGAGCTTTTGAGAAAAGAGCTTTACTGCAAGGCCGACCAAAGCAGGAGGCAAGGTATCAAATCTCTCTTCAATCCAGCAGCCTGGGTGAAATCTAAGGGGTCACGGGAATTTCTAACTTGGAAGCTAATTGGCTAGTCTTAAATTAGTCCATCAGCTACTCAGGTTACAGGAAGCCAGGCTTTCCTTATTGAAGGACTTCTCATTTTGCAATGGCCCTTGGGGCAACATTTGTATTCTCTGAGTTCCCCTAAATTGAGGATCTTGGCTCCAGGGTCATCCTGAGGTCATGGGTTCCTTCTTGGACACATGCAGTTCTTTCTTTGTAAAATGACTCAAAGTGTGATTAATCAACAATCTCTTTGAGGAGGCAAAAGCAATTTAAGCTGGTCAATTGTTTCACATACTGTTTCACTAGCCTTCTGAACTCCAGCACATTAACCAAACTCCAAGACAAAGAAAATCACAGTGAATTCAAATGTTGCCTAGCAAGGACAATCATGTAATAGTCACACCAGAGGATGTAACATAGAATGTGCTTGAGGTAGAATCTTTCCCAGTTGCAAACAACTCAAAGTTCTTAGAATTTTTGTCATTGACCAGTATCTTCCCTCCTAGCTACCCTTTCATCTAAATTACCAATATTTCCACGTATTTAAGTACCAACAGAAAATCTAGAACTTGCCTAGAATTTGCCCAATTACACACAAGATAAAAACAATCAAGTAACCTTCTTAATGGAAAGGTCTCTGGCTCCCTCAAGCCAGGGTAAATGTCACCAGTGCAGGAGTCTCTGGACTCTCTGAGGCCCTCCATCTGAGAATCTGGCCATGCCCACCACTCCCACTGTCTCTCTAGCCCACTAGACAACTTCACTTAAAATGACTTCTCACTGAAGGCTCTGCATTTTCCTAAGGCTCCAAACCTAGACATTGTATTAAAAAACAGAGACATCATTTTGCCGACAAAGGTACCTATATCTATGGATTTTCCAGTAGTCATGTACAAATGTGAGAGTTGGCCTATAAAGAAAGCTGCATCGAAGAATTGATGCTTTCTGACTGTGGTCTTGGAGAAGACTCTTGACAGTCCCTTGGACTGCAAGGAGATCAAGCCAGTCCATCTTCAAGGAATGAACCCTGAATATTCATTGGAAGCACTGATGCTGAAGTCGAAGCTCCAATACTTTGGCCACCTGATGCAAAGAGCCAACTCATTGGAAAAGACCCTGATGCTAGGAAAGAAAGATTTGGGGTAGGAGGAGAAGGGGGCAGCGGAGGACAAGATGGTTCAATGGCATCACTGACGATGCACTTGAGTTTCAGAAAACTCCGGGAGATAGTGAAGGGCAGGGAGGCCTGGTGAGCTGCAGTCCATGGGGTCACAAAGAGTGGGACATGACTTAATGACTGAACAACAACAAGGCTCCAAACTGCCTCACCGCAGGCCATTTACACTTGCTTTCAACTCCAACTGCCTGCCCTCCTTACCCCTGCTTTTGACTTGTTCTTTCAGCAGTCCCCAACCTTTTTGGCACCAGGGACTGGTTTTGTAGAAGACAATTTTTCCACAGACTGGAAATGGGGGATGGTTTGGGGATAATTCAAGCACATTACATTTATTGTGAATTTTATTTCTAATCTAAATGCTGCTGCTGATCTCACAGGAGGTGCTGGTTGGAGGCCTGAAGTTTGGAGAACCCTGCTTTTGGTCATAGAGAGTATCTCACCATCTTTTCATATAATAGTACCTCCTAGACTCTAAAATTCAATGGACAGGATCTTGTTTTGGAGGTTGCTGTTGTTCCAGTTTTTTAAAAAGCATCCACAGTACTAGTAAGCCTACCAAAAAGGTCATTCTCAGAACTTCTCTCTTGGTCCACTGTTTACGACTCCCTGCTCCCAATGCAGGGGGCATGGGTGGGTTCGATGCCTGGTTGGGGATGGTCCAGCATGCTTCACAGCCAACAGAAAAAATAAAGAGCTCCTTCTCAAATAATAATTGGGAAATAAACAAGAGAGTAAGCATGCGGCCTAATCCATTAGAATTTATCTTACATTCCTAAATAATATAAGCAAATACAAGCATATAACTTTAATTTTTAGAAGAAAAAGCACAAGAAGGAGTTAGGTAAACCAAAAATTAACAGTCTTTTCCTTATTTATACTTTTTCTTTCTGCTTTTATTGATTAAATATAAAGTGCCTACTGTACACTTTGCAGATGGCACCCCACTCCAGTACTCTTGCCTGGAAAATCCCATGGATGGAGGAGCCTGGTGGGCTACAGTCCATGGGGTTGCACAGAGTCAGACAGGACTGAGCGAATTAACTTTCACTTTTCACCTTCATGCACTGGAGAAGGAAATGACAACCCACTCCAGTGTTCTTGCCTGGAGAATCCCAGGGACGGGGGAGCCTGGTGGGCTGCCGTCTATGGGGTCGCACAGAGTCAGACACGACTGAAGCGACTGAGCAGCAGCAGCAGCACACTTTGCATTATGCTCAGACTACAATCCCAAATAAGACCAAATATCTGCTCTTTTTTTAAAAAAACACTTTATTGAGATATGATTATCATATAAAAAAACTGTACTCATTTAATGTATACAACTCGATGTTTGGAAATAAATATACACTTCTGAGGATGAAATGGCTGGATGGCATCACTGATTCGATGGACGTCAGTCTCAGTGAACTCCGGGAGTTGGTGATGGACAGGGAGGCCTGACGTGCTGCAATTCATGGGGTTGCAAAGAGTCGGACACGACTGAGCGACTGATCTGATCTGATCTGATACACTTCTGAACCACCGCTACAGTCTATGCCATAAACATGTTCATTACCTCCAAAAGTTTCCTCCTATACTCTTTATTGATTTACTCATTTATTTTTGTGGAGGTGAGGAGGAGCAAGGACAATTAACAATCCTTTTAGCAAAAGTTTAAGTATCCAATATGGAATTGTTAAGTATAGGCTCTATGCTCCACATTACATTTCTAGAAATTATTCATCTTGTATAACTGAAAATCTGTGTCCTTTGACAATCACTTCCACATTACGCCTCCTCCCAGGCCCTGGCAATCACCATCCTACCCTGCTTCTATCAGTTTGCCTGTTTTAGATTCCTCATTTAAGTGGTATCATGTATTTGTCATTCTGTGTCTGGCTTATTTCACTTAGCACAATGTCTTCTAGGTCATCTCTGTTATTGCAAATGAAAAAGTTTCCTTCTTTTTAAGGTTGAATAGTACTCCATTATGGGCTTCCCAGGTAGCTCAGTGGTAAATAATCCACCTGCCAATGCAGGACACACAGGAGACTCAATCGATCCCTGGATTGGGAACATCCCCTGGAGGAGGAAATAGCAACCTGCTCTAGTATTCTTGCCTGGAAAATCCCATGGTCAGAGGAGCTTGGCAGGCTACCTTCCATGGGGTCAAAAAAGAGTCAGACACAACTGAGTGACTGAGGACACACACACACAACACTCCATTTTACATATATATATATATATATATATATATATACATATATATATATATATAAATAGAGAGAGAGAGAGAGAGCGCATATATTTATCCATTCATTCATCAAAGGACATTTAGGCTGTTTCCCTGTATTGATTATTGTGAATAATGTTGCAACAAATATGGGAATGCTGATATCTCTTGGAGAGTCTAATTTTAACTCCTTTGGATAGATACTCAGAAGTGGATTTGCTGAATCATATCATAATTCGATTTTTAATTTTTTGAGAAACCTCAATACTATTTTCCACAGTGGTTTCACCCATTACATTCTCATTAACAGCATAAAAGAGTTGTTTTCTAAATGCTTGCACTTACTCAGCTTACTCTCTACTGGAGAGAGAGCAAAACAATCAACTTGTCAAATTATTGTTGTGGCAAAAACATTTAACATCAAATCTACTCTCAAAATTTTAGGCACACAATACAGTATTGTTAAATACAGGCACAATGGTGCACAGCAGATTTCTGGAATTTATTCAATGAATAACTGAAACATTATATCAAGTGAAAAGCAACTGTCCATTTCTCCCTCCCATGGCCCCTCTGTGTTTCAATGTGTTTATAAACTTTAGATAACTCATATAAGTGAAACCATGCAGCATTTGTCCTTCTGAGACTGGTTTATTTCATTTAGAATGATGTCCCTGTGGTTTCTCCATGTTGTCCCATATAACAACATTTCTTTACTTTTTAAGGTGAAATTATATCCCATCATCTGCATCTACCACATGTTCTTTATCCATTTATCTGTTGGTAGATTTTGGGTTGTTATCAAATCTTGGCTATTGTAAATAATGGTGCAATGAACACAGGAGTTAAGATGTCTCTTTGAGATACTGACTTCACTTCCTTTGGATGTACAATTGACTCTTGAACCATGTGGAGTTTAGAAGTACAGTCACAATCCCTGTATAATTTTGACTCTGCCCAAACGTAACTAATAATAACCTACTGTTGACTGGAAGCCTTACTGATAAGCAGTCAAGGCATATTTTGTATGCTATAAGTATTTTCTACTGTATTCTTACGATAAAGTAAGCTAGAGAAAAAATGTTACTAAGTAAATTATAAGAGAAAATATATTCACAGGACTGTATTTATCAACATTGTAAGTTTACAGCATCCATTTATAAGAAAAATTGGCTCCAAGTCATCTATATTGTCTTATATGACACAAAAGACTATACACATGAGACACTAAATATCAAACATGAAAAAATAATATGAATAGAAATTCATATTTATTTACAGGTATAATGACTCAAGCTTTGATAATGAAGCAGCAATATGACTGCTTTATAGTAGCCTAGTGTAATCGATAGGATTGCTTCATGGTAGTGGAGCATATACAGTAATGAATGAATAGCTAAAAATTTTTATAGCATACACTATTTTGGTAATACTTAAAATACAGTACTTAAAACATTGTTACTTTAAGAGAAAACATTTACCTGTGATGACAGGCTGATAGGCAGTTTATCCATTGACAAGAGAGAGATGGGACAGTGTGCAATAATACAAATCTTTGAAACTAAAGTTATAAAACAATAATAAAATGAAACATTATTAATTTTATATTAAATATCACTCACCTTCTGCCTATGCAATGGTAGGCTATCCATTTCAATACAAGTCTTGCACGCAAATTCTTCATGATGAATACTTAGCTGGTAATGATGATGAAGATGATGACACAGAAACATCTCATACAGTCCTTGCCTACAGTTATTAGCTCTTAGAACAAAGACACTCACACACATACTCAACAGATAAGCTGATTACCCATATGGCACAATGATTATTTACTACTCATTGACTGGAAGTGGATCATCATGAAGGTCTTCATTCCTGACACCTTCTTGCTGAGTAGGCTGAAGAGGAGGAGGAAGAGGAGGGGTTGACCTTGATGAGTGGCAGAGATGGAAGAGTGGAGGAGGTGGAAGGGGAGGCAGGGGAAGTAGGCACACTCAGTGTATCTTTATGGAAATACATTGTAATTTCTGTCTGAAGATTTTGCTTTTTCATTTCTCTAAAAACGTTTCTGTGTGTTATCAGTCCTCCTTCCACCATTTGCTTTCATTTCAGTGCCTTTATCATAGAAGGGTCCATGCCATACAAGAGTCAAAAGCAGTCTTGAGTCCTCAGAACGCTTCTGCCAGATTGTCTAATGTCAATTTGTTTTCTGGCACTGCTTCTTCTACATCTTGTTCCTCATCATCCAGCTCTGGTTCGGAACCATTCATCTCCATCAAGTCATATTTTGTTAATTCCTCTGCTGTAGTGTCTGTTAGCTCTTGGGTTTTTCCAAGATCTGTATTTTGGGATTCTGCACCCCCTCCCACCCTTTCATGTCTTATCCACAGTCTCTTTCTTGATTTCCTTGACTGACTCTGTCACAAATCCTATGAAGGCATGCAAAACACCTGGACAGTTTTCTTTAGCAGGAATTTATTGTTTGGGCTTTCATGGTCTTTGTGTGTGTGTGTGTGTGTGTGTGTGTGTGTGTCTGACAACAATTGCGTCTTCAGTTGTGTAATCCTTCCAGACTTCATGATATTCTATCAGGGTTCTCTTCCATAGTATTGACAATCATTTTCATAGAGTACCCTGTGTAATGACCCTTAAAGGTCCCTTTGACCCTCTGATCTATAGGCTGACTTAGAGATGTTGTGTTTAGGGGAAAGGAGACACTTTGACGGCTTCAGTGTTGAACTCATGGGGTTCTGGGTGGCCAAGGGCATTGTCCGATATCAAAAGAATTTTAAAAGGCAGTCAATAACCCCCAAGGTACTTCCTGAATTCAGGGATGAAGCACTGATGACACCAATCCCCACAAAGGTTCCTGTTGTCCGGCCTTCTGGTTGTACAACCAAAAGACTGACAGATGGTGTTTATCATTTCCCTTGAAGGCTCAGGGTTAGCAGCCCTATAGGTTAGGGGAGTCTTGATCATTTGCACAAAAACCTGACAGCGTTTGCACAAAATCATAGAAGTAGCCTCTTTCTGTCACAAATCCTGGAGTTCACTTCCCTTCTTTACCAATCTGTGTACTTTGTGGCAAATCCCCCAGAATAGGGCACTTTCATCTGCATTAAAACCTGTCCGGACAGATCTGTTTTCTCCTCAGGGATTTTTTTTTTTTAATTCCTTGGAGTACAGTTGATTTACAATGTTGTATAAGTCTCAGGTGTACTACAAAGTGATTCAGTTATACCTATACATATATCCATTCTTTTAAAGAATATTTTGTCATATAAGTTATTACAGAATATTGAGTTTCCTGCTCTATAGAGTAGATACTTGTTGGCCATCTACCTTATATACAGAATGTGTATATACACATATATGTTCATCTCAAGCTTCTGATTTATTGCTCCCTGCCCCATTTGCTCTTTGGTAACCATAAGTTCATTTTGTATACCTGTTCAGTCTGTTTCTACTTTTTAAATAAGTTCCTTTGTATCATTTTTAAAAATTATATTCCACATATGAGTGATATTTATCTTTGTCTGACTTCACTTAATATGAAAATCTCAAGGATGTCCATTGTCTCCACGTTTTCTCAACATAATTTTAGAAGCCCTAGCTGTGGCAATCAGAGTAGAGAAGATATAAAAGGAATCCAAGTTGAAAAAGAAGTAAAACGCACTGTTTGCAGATGACATGATACTATCACATCATGACAAATAAATGGGGAAGCGATGGAAACAGTGAGAGACTTTATTTTTTATTTTTTTTTGGCCTCCAAAATCACTGCAGATGGTGACTGCAGCCATGAAATTAAAAGATGCTTGCTCCTTGGAAGAAAAGCTTTGATCAACCTAGACAGCCACAGGATTGAAAAGGTCAGTTTTCATTCCAAATCCCAAAGAAAGGTAATGCCAAAGAATGCTCAAACGACTGCACAATTGCACTCATCTCACACACTAGTAAAGTAATGCTCAAAATTCTCCAAGCCAGGCTTCAACAATATGGGAACCATGAACTTCCAGATGTTCAAGCTGGTTTTAGAAAAGGCAGAGGAACCAGAGATCAAATTGCCAACATCCATCGGATTATCAAAAAAGCAAGAGAGTTCCAGGAAAACATCTATTTCTGCTTTATTGACTATGCCAAAGCCTTTGACTGTGTGAATCACCACAAACTGTGGAAAATTCTTAAAGAGATAAGAATACCAGACCACCTGACCTGCCTCTTGAGAAATCTGTATGCAGGTCAGGAAGCAACAGTTAGAACTGGACATGGAACAACAGACTGGTTCCAAATAGGGAAAGGAGTATGTCATCTTGGAATGGTGGCAACCATGACTGCAGACCCAAAGTGTGCTACACAACAAGTAACTCAACTTTTTCATATAATGTCATGACTTCTGTTTCTTGAGAGCACTTCCAGCACCACTAGCAGCACTTCATATGAGTTCAACGGTGTTATTGCCAGTCCAGGTTCAATGCAGGATACTGGATGCTTGGGGCTAGTGCACTGGGACGACCCAGAGGGATGGTATGGGGAGGGAGGAGGGAGGAGGGTTCAGGATGGGGAGCACATGTATACCTGTGATGGATTCATTTTGATATTTGACAAAACTAATATAATTATGTAAAGTTTAAAAATAAAATAAAATTTAAAAAAAAAAAAAAGGTTTACGGTCTCGTACTAAACACAGTGAGAAATACCTGAGAACCACTGGTGACCACTTTTTTTGCGATCACAGTTTACTACAGAAACTGCTCATCAGAGATGAATAGTGCTATTCATGGTCCATAAGTGTGTGTGTGTGTCTGTGTGTGCACAACTTTTGATAAATTTAACCTTTTCATATTTGTGTATATTTTATGGCAGTAAGTGATAAAATAGACTAGTATCTATATAAATTTTATGCATTCATGACACCTTTCCCTTAATTTTTTATATTTCTAGGCTATGCATGTCACCTGTGAGTTTTTTCAGGCTATCTCAAATCTCGGAATAGTTTTCCAATGTATTTATTGAAAAAAATTCATCTATAAGTGGACCTGCACAGTTCAATCTTGTGTTGTTCAAGGGTCAACTACATACTCAGACGTGGAAATGCTGAGTCGTACGATAGTTACAGTTGTGATTTTCTGAGGAACCTCCACACTGTTTTCCATAGTGGCTGTGCCAATTTATATTCCCAGCAACTGTGTGCAAAGGTTCCCTTTTCTCAACACCCTTGCCAACACTTCTTATCACTTGGCTTTTTGATAATAGTTCTCCCAACAGGTATGAGGTGATCTGTTATTGTGGTCTGGATTACCATCTCACTGATGATTAGTGATGCTGAGCCCCTGTTCACATAGCTGTTGGCCATTTCTATGTCTTCCTTAGAAAATATTTAGGTTCTTTGCTCGTTTTTTAGTTATTTTTAATTAATTAGTCTGTAATTGAGTTGTATGAGTTCCTTTTATAATTTACATATTAACTTATCAGATATATGGCTTGCAAAGTTTTTCTATTTCACCTTTTCATTTTGTTGATTGTTTCCATTGCTCTACAGAATCTTTTTAATTTGATGTAGCCCCACTGATTTTTCTTTTTCTTGTCTGTGTTTCTGTTGTCAAATTAAAAACAAAAAAACACGAAACTTTGCCATGACCAATGACAAGGAGCTTTCCCCTATGTTTTCTTCTAAGAATTTTATGATTTCTGGCCTCATTTTAAAGTCTTGAATCCATTTTTTTGAGTATGATGCAAGATAAGACTCTAGTTTTACTCTTTGCAGGCAGATTTTCCGTTTTTTCAACACTATTTGTTGATTGAGGATACATTTTTTTTTTTCCTTTTGTATTCTTAGTGCCGTTGTTAAGGATTACTTGTCTATATACGCATGGGTTTATACATGGCTGTATTCTGTTCAGTTGATCTGTATGTCTATGTTTATCCTGGTATCACACTGTCTTGAACTATAGTTCAAAATCAAGAAGCACCGTACTTACACCTTTGCTCCTCTTTGTCAAGATTACTTTATCTCTTCAAGTTCTTTTGAGGTGTCATATGAATTTTAGCCTATTACTCTGGAAAATTCCACTGGAATTATGACACACATTACATTAAATCTGTAAATCACTTTGGGTAGTATGAATATTTTAACAATGTGAATTCCTCCAATCCATATACTTGGGACATCATTTTATTTGTGTCTTTTCCACTTTCTTCAATCAATGTCTCCTTGTTTTCAGTGTATAGATCTTTTACTTCCTTGGTTAAATTTATTTCTAAGTGTTTTATTCTTTTTGACGTTTTTGAAATAGAACTGTTTTCTTAATTTTTTTCAGATAGTTTGTTTTTAATGTTTACAAACACAACTGAGTTTTGCGTGTTATTTTGTGTCCTGCAGCTTTGTTGAATTCATTTTTTAGTTCTAACATTTTCCTGGACACTCGGAACATTCACCCCACTCTCACTTTCCCCCACCAAGAAAGGTCACAATCTCTCTTGGTACTGAACTGTGCCAGCCTGAGACAAGGGCTAATGCCAATAAAGTCAAATTGCTGTTCTTACCCATTTCGAGTACAGCTGATCTAAGCTATATGCTTACCTGTGGTAATGCAATTTCTTAATTGCATTCTGGACCTTCTATAAAGGTATTTTGTTACTTATACAATGTTAAAATCCGGGCTGCTGAGGGGATACAGGGGCTGGGTCCCATTCCACTGTATTACAGATGCCACTCAGTCAGGACCGTTTTCTTTATTTCCCGATACCAACAATTTTTCTGTGTTCATTCACATTGGCAAGCAAATGCCAGTTCTCTTGACATGTTATCTTGTTCTGAACCACAAAGGGAGATTCAAGGACTTGATTCATTATACAAAATACCAAAACCTTTATACTTACACTGAAATACAGCAATAAGTGGGATATACTTTGTTCATAAACACAGATATGGAAGTCAAATAAACTTTCAATTACAAGGAAAAGTATTTTAAGAGTACCAAAAAAGAAAAAGAAAGCCCTAAACAGAAAAAGATACATCTCCCAGTTACTGAGGTCAAGTAAGAACAAAAGAAGACATGAAATATGTTCCTTTCAGCTCCATCTTGGCACTCAGTTACTTGGAATACTTACTCCTGTTTTCAATCACAAGATGAAGCATCTGCCCTGGATGTCACTATGTGGGAGGAGCTGGAAGACTTGGTTCTGCAACGTGCCCTGCCCATGGCAGTAGTGCTCTGTCTTTCTCAGCTCTCAAGGCCTCTATCTTCCTCATCCTATGATGGAATTCAGGACCTCCCAGGGCTGATATCAGTAAATGGAAGCTACAGAACCCCAGTGGTCCTGGGTGGCTATTTCTTTCACTTCTTTTGAAGGGGCTTTACATATATATCTGACAATTCCTTCTCTGACCTGAGATCGCCCTCCTTACACCAAAGGTCTCAAGCCCCTGACAACTGTACTGTGAGCGAGATGTTCAGCTTGAGAGCTCTGCCTGGAGCCTTCTTATACCTAATATTCTGGGGGTGTTGCTTTCCTCAGTCCAGATGCATGGCTATCTTCCTATAGGCCCTTGCTCCTTTGATAAATGGCTTCTTGGGAAATGTCACATCCCTGAAAAGCCCCAAGCAGTTTCTCTACTGCAAGTGTTGCAGAGAAGGAGTCCCTGTCCTAGGAGTGAGGCGAGATGGGAAATCCATGGCATAAGTAAGGGGGCCCAGGTAGAGACGTGTGAGAGAAACAAACATGGTAACCTGTGTCAGGAGCCGTGTTAGGCATTACTGACAAAATGGAGGTGTGGCCCAAACCCCCTCTCCTCATCCCGCAGGCACAGTCCTGGGATGAAAGAGTTAGGTTTTGTGATTCTGACTTGTTCTTTCTTCGGTTGAGTTGGCTGGAAAGAACGTTAAGGTGCTTATTGTTCTTCAGAGAACTATGAGAAAGCACAAAGCCTTCTGCAGTTGTGCCCATAAAATAATCTATAAAGTAACCATTGGCATTTGTTCAAGGATTTTTACAAAGAATGTCCCAGGGTGAGCATGTAGGCCGCAGCTTGAGGCCATGGGAAGGATTGTTATCTGAGACCTGTTTGTGAGGGAAATGTTGATGGCAAAGGAAGTTTGCTGAGTTTAGGGTTTAGGAATAATTAAGAATAGCGAGAAGCCTTTTTAGGAGAGAGTGAGCTTAGGATACTAGGGGCAAGCAGAATTTAGAAAGGTAAGAAATAAACTGAGGGATGTGGTATGCAGCCCAGACATAAGCATGAGTTACAATGTAATCACAAGTAAACACCATTCTGAGAGAATGGCTGAAACAGGAACTCTGTTTAAAGGGCAACAATGAGACAATAAATCTGGGTGAGGGGGAACTGAAAAATGTCAAACCTCTGACCTAATGCTTTTGTCAAAGTATAAAAGAAGACCTGATGCTTGAAATAAACATGTAGGTCCGTACCTCGAGTCAGAGGCTACATCATTCTTGGCCGGCACCGCTCATCCCTTCAGGCTGATTCCCTGGCTGCTGGAGCTGGACTCCGGCAAACCTGTCCCTTCTCTCCTTCAGCCAGACTTCACAGGGAACTTATGTTCGAATACATAAACTTTATATTTTATGTCTAATAGATATTTCTTTATACAAAGAAATGGCTCTGAGATGACTTGTTTTTGAATCCTGATCTTTGGAGCTTATGTGTAACCGTAAAGCTTTCAGATCTTTTAAGCTTATCCGAGACTTCATATATATGGACAGATGATCCTATTGTCAGCAAACATCATTGCTTTGTTTCTTCTCTTCACATGTCACATTTATTTTAGTTTTATTATTATTATTGCTCTAGCTATGTATTACAATATAATAGTTTGACCTGAGAGTCCTTCTTCTTATTGCTTCTGATACATTTCACAGTAATGAAAATAAAAGGGGAATTAAGGGCACAAGGTCAGCTCAGGCTTGCAGGAGTGAGAGGGTGAGCTTTAGACTAACTCAACTCAAGGGCCTACGACCACCCTTGCCACTTACCAGCCATGGGAAGTTTGTCAGATCATTAAACTCTCTGAGAGCGCCTCAGGCTCTTTATCTGTGAAGTGAGTTTGAGAAGCCCTGTCTGGAAGGACTGGTGGCATGGTAATTGTAAAGCATCTACCACAGTGCCTGGAAGGCACCATATGCCTCCTTTCTCATGACTGGTGGCTGCACTTTCCATCAAAGATCTGACCTCCCTTAGGCCTGAAATAGGACCACTTTAGTGGCTCAGCAGTAAAGTATCTGCCTATGGTACATACAGGAACTTCAGGAGACCTAAATCAGTCCCTGGGTTGGGAAGATTCCCTGGAGGAGGAAATGGCAACCCACTCCAGTTTTTCCCTGAAGAATCCCATGGACAGAGGAGCCTGGGGGCTACAGTCCATGAATCAAAAAAGAGCCAGGCACGACTTAGTGATTCAACAATGACAAAAAGAAGGCCTGATATAAAGAAGTAAGGGAAAGCCTTGCCTGACAGCCCTCCCCGGAGCTTTCTAGAACTGATATCAAAGGGTATGGCATGACACTCTTTGTCTCTATTCAAGGATGGGTCCACTCCTCAGTCTGCACTCAGGCTCCAAAATTTGACTTCTGGTGGGGCCTGGGGAATCCCCTCCTTCTGGACCTGAGGCTTATCTCCTCATAGTAAGACCCATACCTCCCTGGGAGCCTGGAGGAGGAAATGAGGGCGGCCTTATCTAGCTACTCCTGCCCATAGTCTCACAAGGATGAAAGCTCTAGAAGCTGATTGAGGATAAAAGACAGTTCCTCTCAGGGTCCCAAATCAGGGTTTCAAATCAGGGTCCCAAATTTGACTCTCAGCCAAGCCCAAGATCCCCCCCTCTGTTGACATGGGACCACCACCATCAGACCAAAACCCTAACTTTCCTGCTACTCCTCGGTCAGAACTGAAGGGTCCCTTGGGCTGACAACTCTGCCTGGGGCCTTCTAGCCTGATACTAGGGAGGATTCTACGTGGTCATCCTGGTATGTGGGTTCCCACATTCTTTACCATCCTCACCCTGACTTAGAAATAACCTTGAAATATTTACAACCTGGAAATATTCACTGACTTACCTTAAAGCTTCTCCCCTCAAGCCCCCAATTCCCTGAGACCCGCGAGGAAGAGGTGGAATTTGCCTCATTGGGCCACCACAGCCTGTGGTCTTCCGAGGCTAACAGTAGTGGAAGGAATAAGTTCTGCCCCATTGTTTTGAGGTGGGTGGTCTTTTCAGTCATCAGGGTCCTTATCTTACCTTCTGGCACAATCTGGAAATCATACTTCTATGAGCTGTGGCTGCTCCCTTTGATCAGGATGAGGTTCTTTACCTCCATGAGATGTTCTGGAAGGAAGTGAGTAGGACTCACCATGTCACCAGGCCTAAGTGGCACAGTCTAAGGCCTAACAGGAACAGTGCCCTCTGTAGCCCCCTTCTTTCTGGGAGGGATCCTTCGCTGTCAGTCAGTGCCATCTGTTGATTCCTGTTAGGAACTGGGTACCCTTCCTCAGCTGATAGAGGCTTCCTCCATTAGTCCAAGGACTTTAATGCCCTGAAGCCATTCTCCTTCAGGAAATAAGGGATACACTTACTCTGAAAGCCCTGCCTCTTCCCTCCCAGGGCCCATTACATTTGCAGGACTTTCTAAGAATTTATCTGTAATGGGGTAGTTGGCTGACACACTCCTCATAGAGGACTGTGCAAATGTCATGCCTGGGATTTCCATTCTCTGATGAAGAGCCAGCCTATAAACCAAGGTCCACATCTCCTTGACACCCTCCAGCCAGAAGTCAGGGGGCCCTTGAGCTGGCTAGCTCTTACCTATGCTTCCCAGGGCTAACTGGAGAGGAGGGACTTAGTGTAGCCCTGTCGGCTGGGGTTGAGGGGCTTCCATAGCCACACCCTGGGTCTTCAATTTGACTCTGCACCCTTCCTGGGGCTCTATTCTCTGCTGATCTGAGGCTGAGGACTCTGCTGATTCCCAATGTCCCCACCTTCCCGGGACCTGAGTTAACCACAGCAGCCTGGATTGTTCTGGACTTCATGGGATTGCCAATGAGGACGGGTCTTTACCAGTTGCTACTGTTGTGGCTGGGTCTTTCTATTACCCTCATTCAGGTTTATCACCATCATTTCTGAGAGACTGACCCTCTCTCCTATCTAACCTCAGAACTCGGTCCCAAGACCAAGTTTCTGAGAAGCCTGAAAAATAAGCGAGGCATGCTTAGCCTAACAGTTCTGAGATCCTGTGTCTGAGAGCAGACGGGAGTGCTCTCCCAGTGACCCCCCACCCCATATTCTGGGGTGTTGCTCTCCTCAATCCTCCTCCATGGGGTCCTCATCTTGCTGTGTCTTGGATTAAAGGCTTCTGGGGAAATTCCACATCTCTGCAAACTGTTGAGCTGTGTTTGCTCTGCAGTGCTACAGAGAATGAATGGGTCCCTGTCCCAGGAGTGATGGGAGATGGACAAGCTATAGCCCAAGGAGTCCAAGGAGAGGTGGTAGCCCATCAGGGAAAAAAAAAAAAAGTACATCAATCTATCTCCTCATCAGCCAGGTGAAGGTTCTCATGGCATTTCTGTTCTGATAGATTTACTTTCTATAGGCAAGAGACTGTAAGCAAGATATGGAGAGCCCTTGGTCTTCAGAGGTTATCTAACATGGCCAACGTACATGCTTATACTGGCACAGAATATTGTCTCTTTCATTCATCTGTGAGTAATGAATAAGGTATACGTATTTTTTGTTAAATATATCTGGTATTCTTACTGCTCTGGCTACACATTCCAATCCAGTAGCTTGAGCACAAGGGCATTCTTTTTTTATCACCTAGGACAAATTTTGAAGTGCTGAGAAAAACACTGAAATAAAAGATACAGGGTGGGGACTTTCCTGGTGGTCCAGTGGCTAGCACCCCAGGCTCCCGATGCAGGGGGCCAGGTTCGATCCCTTGTCAGGGAAGTAAATCCCATGTGCCGCAAATAAGATTCAGCACAGCCAAATAAATAAATAAATAAAAAGTAAATAAATAAGGAAAAGGAAATGAAATGTCAAAAGTACTTGTTTAAAAAAAAGACGAGGGTGTGTCTCAGGGTGGGGAGAGAATAGTATGAGTGCTCATGTTAGTTTAGGGCAGGAGTCTAGTCCCAGCTCTGTCAATTACCAGCCTTAAGTATTTTGGCACAAAACCAAACTCTAACTCTATAAGCCTCAGGCTCTCCACTGTGAAGTGAGTTTGATAAGCTCTGTCTGGTAGGATTGGTGGAATATATGTATTTATGGAAAGCATTGGGCACGGCGCCTGTATCTATTGAGACATTAGGGGCAATGGCAGTTATCACTACGATTATCTTGACCTCAGATGTTACATCAGCTGGGTTGTTGTTTTTTTGTTTTTTGGCATCTAAGAGATGTCAGGGACTATGCAGTGTTCTAACTGATAAAAAATAAAAAAAGATCCAACCTCCCCAATCAGCCAAACTTCTGCTTAGCAATGAAACCAAAGTAATATGTTCTCGCCACCCCCTCTTTACCTTGCTTCTTTCTTGTTCGTTCTGATTTAGAGAGTAACTCAGCCTCTTCCAAATAATGACAGCTTCTCTGAGAAACTGTATCTGCATGGGCAGAGGCATGCACTGATTTTTTTTTTTTTTGACTAAATATTGCCAGTACAAGCATGAAGTTTTCTTAAGAGCACATGCTCAATTAATGTTTGTGTAAAAGAAGAACCACGTATAAATCATTTGCTGTAATTTATATTCTCAAACATTCTTGAAAAATATAATCCAATCAAAGTATATATCTTTTACATTTATATAAAGGGAAACTAAACAGAGAGTAAGTAAAGCACACCCAAAATTGAAAAACTTTCAGCTATTTGTCTGTGCATCTATGTTCTGAGCCTTAGTGTGGTGTCTTGCATATTTCTATGGGTATTCTTATCCTAAAGTGTAGTTATTCTCATCTTGGATCACAAAAGTGATTTGAGGATTTCCAGTATGTTATTTCAAAGAACAAAACTCTTAATCCTAAATCTGACAAACAGCAAACAGCATGAGACCCATGTAATTCAAATACTTCTATCATGAACCTAAAATAAACTTTGTTGTAAAAAGTAACAATTGAAAATTGAGGAATAAAAAGTCAACAAGTTATTGATGCATATTCGGAACACAGGTTGACAGGCTTTTCCAACCACAAAGTGAAGAATGGGCTTCAGACCACACTAGGGGCCAGATGAGCGGCTGGATGTGGCCCTGGAGTGGGCACTGGTTGAGGCAGAAGTGCCATCCCTGGCTGCAGCAGAAGTGCCATCCCTGGCCGAGGCCGAAGGGCCAGCACCGGCTAAGGCAGACATGTCAGCCATGGCTGAGGCTGAAGTGCCAGCCCTGGCTGCAGCAGAAGTGCCAGGTCTGGCCGAGGCAGAAGGGTCAGCGCTGGCTGAGGCAGAAGGGCCGGTCCCGGTTGCAGCTCTGGCTCCGGTTCTCTCTGCCTCCTCTCTCAAAGCCTCCTCATAATGTGGCAGTAAGGCGTCAGGGACCAAATTGTTGACCTTGGTCAAAAATTGCAGGACTTTCGTCTTGCTGTTTTCTGTGAGCGCTTTAGGACCCCACAGGAACTCATAGCGAGGGGGATCGCTGCCAGGCACCTGGTTGTATTCCAGGTACTCTTCCTGCACCAGATCTTCTGTGATGAGCTTCCTGGTGTCTCCAAAGATGAAGTGCATTCTTCCATCATAGATGCCCAGAATATTCAGGAACTTCCAGACCTCCTCCTCAGAGGCACGATGGCCATTCAGGTAGATGACACCCAGCAGAGGCATCAGAAGACCATTCTTCGGCAGCCCCCAGTCACCTCTCATAGACTCACTGTCGCTGAGATCTAGGTTGCTCACCAGGGTATAGCAGTGACTGTTGCGCCTGACTTCCTTGAGCACCAGGCCAAACACCATCTCCATGTGCTCAGAGGCCCTGCTGAGGATCTCAGGGAATTGCGCCTTGTACCTTCTGTGGATAACCTTCACCATTTCTGACCTCTTAATTAGCTCCCTCATCTTATACTTTAACAGCATGTACTTCACCAAATTCTCTGACTCCATGGTCAGAAGATCTGTGTGAGAGATCTCAGCAGCAGCTGAGGCCTGGGAGGAATTTTCACCTCCCTGAACTTGGCCCTCGGCACCTCCACCAGATTTCAAGCGTGCTATGCCACCTACTCCAGATCTCGAGCGTGCTGTGCCACCACCACCAGATCTTTTGCGTATAGCACCTGCAGCAGCACTGGTGGTGCCTTGGGCTCCCGGAGGACCCGTGGTGGTGCCAGCAGCACACGAGCTTGAGGGAGCACTCTCTGAATCAGGAGGGGAGGAGGAGGTGGTCTCTTCTCCCCTAGATGTGGTAGCCTGATCATGAAGACCCTGGATCTCAGCCCGGGCCTGGCGACGTTTCTCACGAGCACGGTGCTTACTCTTCTGCCCACGAGGCATGACAGCTGTGGTCAGGGACCGCAGGCAGGGGTCTGGACCAATAGACAGGAGATTGGGGCACCTGGAGGATGGAGAATGAGGTGACATGAGCACGTTAGAACAGGGAGATTCTACCTTGGCTTAATCAAAGGCCACCTCTGCAGGTGTCCTTGAGGACACTGCCCTAGGAACCCACAAGCCTCCTGTTTTCCTGCTCAGCTTGTCTCCTGAGAATCCCAGAGGAAGAACAGAGGCCTTACTATTCCTCTGCATCCTCTCAGCCCTGCTTTGGATTTACTGAGGTGACACCAGGTGCTGACAGTGGGGTCCTCTCTGCTCATCTTCAGTATTATCACATCAAGTCCTGGCTCTGATGCAGACACTTCAGACCTCCACATGATCCAGAAGCAAGTGAAGGGATGCCTCAGTCCACCTCCCTCCCAGGGGATACCCAGTGCTGAGAGCTCAGTAGGGTCTTTTCTATCCTGAGTTCACTGGGATCATCATTCAAGGTCCTTACCTTGGCTCCTTAAAATGCTGGGCACTATTCTCCATTTGCTAACTGGTGGCTGCACCTTCAGACAAGACATTTCCCCTCCCCTAGACTTGGTATAAAACAGTAAAGCAGATGTTCAACCTCATAGCCCATCCCTGAGATTTCCTGGGCTGAAATCCAAGGGTTGGGATGCATGCTCTGAGTCCTCACTCAGGTTCCTTAACTGGGCGCCTGGCAGAGAACCTCCCCTTTCTCCTGAACTGATACCAGTCTGATAGTAAAAGCCAATCACCCTGTGTCCCCACAGGAGGAAGTGAAGATGACCTCATCTTCCCAAACACGGTCTCCTAAGAATGGAAGCTGTTGCAGGCAGGTTGATGTCCCTGTGGTCCCATCCAAGATCCCAATTCAAAGTTAATTTTTTTTTTGCTTCTCTTTTCTTCTATATGTCTTTTTAAAAACAAATTTATTTATTTTTAATGGAAGGATGATATCTTTACAATATTGTGTTATTTTCTGCCCCACATCAATATGAATCAGCCATAGGTATACTGTATGTCCCCTCCCTCTCCAAACTCTCTCCCCCTCCACCCCATCCCACCCCTCTTAAGCTGTTAGAGCACTGGCTTTGAGCTCCCTGAGTCATAAAACTAATTCCCAGTGGTTATTTATTTTACATATGGTAATGTGTACGTTTTCAATGTAACTCTCTCAATCTGACCCTCCCTCTCCTTCCCCCACTGTTTACACCAGTGTGTTCTCTATGTCTGCAGAGCCAGGCTGTCCTGCAAAGAGGTTCATCAGTACCATCTTTCTGGATTCCATATACATGCATTAATACATGATATTAGCTTTCCTCTTTCTGACTTAATTCACTCTGCATAAAAAACTAGAAATAAAACTACCACATAAGCCAACAGTACCATTACAGAGGATATATCCTGAGGAAACTAACTGAAAAAGACACTTGTACTCAAATGTTCACTGCAGCACTATTTACAACAGCCAGGACATAGAAGTATCCAAGGTCTACATTTGACACATGAAAGGGTCTAAGAGCTCTCCCTCTGTTCACCACTGCCTTAGCTGACCACTCCTTAGCCCACAGTGGGGACTGACATGTATTCTTGAGGTCTGCCAGGGATGACGTCAGGGAGGATTTGGTCCGAATGATGTGGTGTGGAACATGTTCACAGCCTCCGAGTTTCTCACCATGACCCCTGGCAAATCTGAAACCCTCCCTTAATAAACCTAAGGCTACCACTTTGACCTGGTTGCTCATTTCCCTGAGATGTCCCGGGAAGTATCATGTCAAAACGCCCAATTCTCCCAGGCCTTAAAACAGGGCTGGCGCTTTATGTGGCCCCGTTTCTTAAGGAAGTGGCCGCCATCCTTACTCAGCGTCACAACCATGAATCATGTTGCAGACTAGCTCCCTCTGTTGAATTGGGTTTATTCTGTTAGAGCAAGGTTCTCACTTCACCAAAACCACCTCCATTGGACACCAGGGGGCACCAGAGTTGGCCAGCTTAACCGAGGCCTCCTAGAGCCCAGTATAGGGGAGTCGCTCAGTAGGGCCCCCTTGCAGTGTCGAACTCTGCTCCTCAGCCCTCAGGGCCATAATCTAGGTCCTAGACCTCCTCCGGGGTAGAATCTGGGCCTACCCCCACAGACCAACGCCTTAGTCTGAGACTCTAGACCACATTCAGCCGATAGCTCTGAGGGGCCTACAAGAGCCATATCACAGGGGTGGGATGTGGATGGGTCACTTTTATTACTGGGAGGGTTGGGAAAGTCCCTTCAGCTACATTCAGGTCCTCACCTTGGTTCCAGACGAGTCCTGGACACTAAGTCTCCACCAAACGGTTGCTGCGGCTACTGGTCGACCTCCTCGCCTTCGAAGCCGGAAGTGGAGGGGAGCTGCGTAGGGTCCTACGTGAGGTCGTCTGGGGTCGACAGTCAAGGGCAGCATGCTACGGGAAGCCCGGTAGCTCAATATTCATCTGTCCCTGGATTCTCTCTCAGGGTCCTACGTGTGCAGTTTATCAGAGCCCCGAACGCCTCCATCTATGAACCCAAGTCCTACAGCCCCCAAACAAAGCCCTTGCCTTCGGAAGTCCCTGCTACTGCTCCTGCTAAGTCACTTCAGTCATGTCCGACTCTGTGCGACCCCATAGATGGCAGCCCTCCAGGCTCCCCCGTCCCTGGGATTCTCCAGGCAAGAACACTGGAGTGGGTTGCCATTTCCTTCTCCAACCCAAGTCCCTAGTGGAAGGAATCGGAGCACTGCTCTGGGGAGATCCTCTCATTAGCACTGATCGTCCTCACCCTAAGTCCAGTTATGGTCAAGATGAAACCCCTCTGCAGATCTGGGGCCCTATCCTGCTAAAGAAGGCCTTGTCCTCCCTGAGTTCACACAGGTGGAATGTGGGGACCCCTTAGAAGTAGCTGTTCTGGGTCTCTCCGAGCTAAGAATTTACAGAATGCTGTTTGGCTCCCTCTCCAGGGGTCCCCGCTAACACTCAGCATTGTCATCTGAGGTCCTGCTTAGGCTCAGGTTCGTCCACCCACTAAATAGGCTGATCCTATTCGATAGAGGCCTCACGTCACTGAGAATTTCCAGACTGAAATCAACCTGACATCTGTGCCCTGAGATTCCTGGGGAGCACAGCGATAGAGATTTTCCAGGGCCTCCTTCGATGCAGTGTGTGCTACTGTGAGTGCACTTTCACGTCCTCACATTGACACAGGACGAACCCTGTAACTCCACTCTCTGCTTTTTGAAGCTACTTGTCTTACATCAAGGTCCTAGTCTCCTTGAGAATTCCAAGTTGGAAGTCAGGGTGACCTTCATGTGATCGTAGTCCATAAGGGCCTCTGAAAACAGGCAGCAGGGATGCAACTCGAGTCCTTCTGGATTCCTCTGGCTCAGCATCCTTACTACATCTACCACAGCCTGAGACTGCTCCTTCTACTGATCTAAGATAGCTGTTTGGGTGACCACTATAATCAGGAGTCACTGTCTCCACAGTCCTCTTTTATGGAGTTCTGATATCAGCTTGTGTTGCTTGATTAAAGGCTTCCTGGGAAATGCATATTCCTACGAACACTTGAGCAGTTACCCTCTAGCAAATCTTGGAGAAAATGGGTCTCAGTCCCCAAAGTGATGTAAGATTAGGAAAATGCAGCAGAAATCAAGGAACTCAGGACAGATGTTATGCTGTCAGAGAAAAAGAGCTGATATATTTCTTCTCCTCAGCCAGATTTTGGGTGTGTGCTTAGTTGCTCAGTCATGTCCTACTCTTTGCAACCCCATGGACTGTAGCCTGCCAGGCTCCTCTGTCCATGGAGATTCTCCAGGCAAGAATCCTGGAGTGAGTTGCTCTCCTCCAGCAGATGTACCAAACCCAGGAATCAAACCCAGGACTCCCACATTGCAGGTGGATTCTTTACTTTCTGAGCCACCATATTTAGGGTGGTTCTAAAATCTTTACTTTCAGGACCCTCCTGTTGGTCCAGTGGTTATGACTCTGCACTCCCAGTGAAGGGGGCCCAGGTTCGATCCCTGGTCAGGTAATTGGATCCTACATACCAGAACTAAGAATTCATGTGCCACAACTAAAACTTTCATATGCCACAACTAAAGAGCCTGCATGTGGCAACAAAGATCCCGAGTGTCACAGCCAAGACTCAGAGCAGCCAAAAATAAATATTTTTAATTAAAAAAATTAAGTATTTACTTTCTACATAGAAGCATAGCACCTGATAATCTTGTAAGCCCTTGATAACTTGAGGGTGTCTGAATTTGCACATGCAGATAATCATATGGTTAGTGAGCATTATCTCTTTCTCTCCTTTATCTCTCTTAATTCTTTTGGTTATGTGCTATGTGGCAATACTGATGGTAGGAGAGTTTGGGGGAGAGTGGATACATGTCTATGTATGGGTGAGTCCCTGCACTGTTCATCTGAAACTGTCACAATATTCTTAATCGGCTATCCCCAAGCAAAAAATAAACGTTTAAATTACAGAAAACAAAACTGTGCTTCCAGTGTAAGGGGTATGAGTTCAAACCCTGGTTGTGGAATTAGGATCCCATGTTTCAAGGGGCAGTCCTAAGATGGCAGAGGAATAGGATGGGGAGACCACTTTCTCCCCCACAAATTCATTGAAAGAACATTTGAATGCTGAGAAAATTCCACAAAACAACTTCTGAACGCGGGCAGAGGACATCAGGAACCTACAAAGGCAGTTTATTGTCTTCAAAAGGAGGTAGGACAACATATAAAAGATAAACATAGAGATAAAAGAGGTAGGGATGGAAATCCATCCCGGGAAGGGAATCTTAAAGAGAGTAGTTTCCGAACACCACGAAACACTCTCACTGGCGGGTCTGTGGTGAGCCTAGGAATCTTAGAGGGAAATATAATCGGGAGGAAAAAAAAATACATACATAAATAATTAAAACCCACAGATTACATGCCTAATGGCAACTCCCAGTGGAGCAGCAGCCTAGACACTCACGTCTGCCACTAGCAAGGTGGGGGGGGCAGGGGGGGGGCCTTGACAGGGAGGCGCAGGCTGCATTGCTTAGGGTAAGGACCCCGTGTCTGAATGCCCCGAGGGCAATCTGAGGGAACTAAATTGAGATAGCAACCCAGACTCTGGGATAGCTATCCCGTGAAGAGCTAATACCCAGTGATTTTCTTAATGGCATCTGGGAACGCATCTGTTGCCTGTTGATTTCGCAAGAGCTGCTTCTCCTATTATTTTGATATTCTAAGTCAAACCTCTTTCTAAATTTGTCAGGCCATCCTTTGCTGCCATTAAATTCTCCAGCTTTAGATCCTTCACACCCGCCTTTTGCTTTAGGTTGTCATAATGACTTTTATTTTTCTTCAATCATATTAGAGTCTATAGGTATGCCTTGCTTATAGCAATCCTGCACCCACATACAAGCTATATTTTAAACACAAGATAAAAATGTAGTTCAAAAAAGCACAAGGTTTTCACACCTGCTGGTGTAGCTGCACTTAAATTTCCTGTTCTTTTTCTTACAGTGGTCCTTATGCTGGATTCATTCATCTTGAAATGGTGGCAACCACGATTGCAGACCCAAACTGTGGTACACAACAAGCAATTCAACTTTTTTGCATAATGTCGTGACTTCTCTCTGCTTCTTGAGAGCACTTCCAGCACCACTAGGGGCACTTCATATGAGTCCTATCATGTTATTCAAGGTTTACAATATATCATAGTAAACACAATGAGAACTACCTGAAAACCACTGGTGATCAGTTTTTTGAGATCACAATTTACTACTGAAACTGCTCATCAGGGACGAATAGTGCTATTCATGGTCCATAAGTGTGTGTGTGTGTGTGTGTGCGTGCGTGTGCATAACTTTTGATAAATTTAATATTTTCATATTTGTGTATATTTTATGGTTCAGTTCAGTTCAGTTCAGTCACTCCGTCATGTCTGACTCTTTGCGACCCCATGAATCACAGCACACCAGGCCTCCCTGTCCATCACACACTCCCAGAGTTCACTCAGACTCACGTCCATTTAGTCGGTGATGCCATCCAGCCATCTCATCCTCTGTCATCCCCTTCTCCTCCTGCCCCCAATCCCTCCCAGCATCAGAGTCTTTTCCAATGAGTCAACTCTTCACATGAGGTGGCCAGAGAACTGGAGTTTCAGCTTTAGCATCATTCCTTCCAAAGAAATCCCAGGGCTGATCTCCTTCAGAATGGACTGGTTGGATCTCCTTGCAGTCCACGGGACTCTCAAGAGTCTTCTCCAACACCACAGTTCAAAAGCATCAATTCTTCGGCGCTCAGCCTTCTTCACAGTCCAACTCTTACATCCATACACGACCACAGGAAAAACTATAGCCTTGACTAGACGGACCTTTGTTGACAAAGTAATGTCTCTGCTTTTGAATATGCTATCTAGGTTGGTCATAACTTTCCTTCCAAGGAGTAAGCGTCTTTTAATTTCATGGCTGCACTCACCATCTGCAGTGATTTTGGAGCCCCCAAAAATAAAGCCTGACACTGTTTCCCCATCTATTTCCCATGAAGTGATAAAATAGACTAGTATCTACATAAATTTTATGCATTCATGACAGCTTTTTCTTAATCTTTTTATATTCCTAGGATATGCGAGTCACCTGTTTTTTCAAGTCATCTCAAACCTCTGAATAGTTTTCCAATGTATTTATTGAAAAAAATTCATCTATATGTGGACCTGCACAGTTGAAATTTGTGTTGTTCAAGGGTCGACTACATACAAGGAATTGGCAATGCTGAGTCGTAGGATAGTTACAGTTGTGATTTTCTGAGGAACCTCCACACTTCTTTTCCATAGTGGCCGTGCCAATTTATATTCCCAGCAACTGTGTGCAAAGGTTCCCTTTTCTCAACACCCTTGCCAAAACGTGTTATCACTTGGTTTTTGATAATAGCTCTCCCAACAGGTATGAGGTGATCTCTTACTGTGGTGCTGGATTATCATCTCTCTGGTGGTTAGTGATGCTGAGCTCCTTTTCATATAGCTGTTGGGCATTTGTATGTCTTCTTTGGAAAATATTTAGGTTCTTTGCTCCTTTTTTAGTTATTTTCAATTAATTAGTCTGTTATTGAGTTGTCTGAGTTCCTTTTATATTAAGTTATCAGACATATGGCTTGCAAACTTTTTCTCCTATTCCACCTTTTCATTTAGTTGATTGTTTCCATTGCTATACAGAATCTTTTTAATTTGATGTAGTGCCATTTATTTTTGTTTTTCTTGCCTGTGTTTCTGTTGTCAAATTACAAAGAACAACAACAAAAAAAAAAACTAAAATCCCCAGAACATTGCCAAGACAAACGACAAAGAGTTCTCCCCTATGTGTTCTTCTAACTGTTTTAAGGTTTCTGATCTCATTTTTAAGTCTTAAATCCATTTTGCATTTTTTGAGTATGATGTAAGATACGACTCCAGTTTGATACTTTTCATGCAAATATTCAGTTTTCTCAACACTATTTGTTGACTGAGGATACTATCTTTTTCACTGTGTATTCTTTGTGCCTTTGTCAAAGATTACTTGACTATATGTGCATGGTTGTATTTCTAGGCTCTATTCTGTTCCATTGGTCTGTGTATCTATGTATATGCTGGAATCATATTGTCTTGAACAAAGGCAAGAAGAGCCAGGCGTCCACCTTTGCTTGTCTTTCTCAACGTTATTTTGTCTTCCAAGGTCTTTTGTGGTTTCATAAGAATTTTAGCATTTCTATTTCTCTGGAAAATTCCAGTGGAATTATGACACACAGTACCTTAAGTCTGTAGATCACTTTGGGCAGTATGGATATTTGAACAGTATGACTTCTTCCAATCCATATACTTCGGGACATCTTTTTATTTGTGTCTTTTCCAATTTGTTCCATCAGTGTCTTGTTGCCTTCAGTGTATAGACATTTCACTTCCTTGATTAAATTTATTTCTAAGTATTTATTCTTTTTGACATATTTGAAATAGAACTGTTTTCTTAATTTCTTTTTCAGATAGTTTGTTGTCAGTATTTAGAAGCACAACTCACTTTTCTGTGTTTTTTTGTGTCCTGCACCTTTCTTGAATACCTTTCTTAGTACTAACAGTTTCCTGGACACTCAAAACATTCACCCCACTGTCACTTTGCCCTACCAGGAAAGGTCGCAATCTCTTTTGGTACCAAGCTGTACCAGCCCGAGACAGGGGGTGATGCCAATAGAGTCAAATCACTGGGCTTATGCATTGCAAGTGCAGCTGATCTAAGTTTTATGCTTACCTGTGGTACTGCAATTTCTTAATTGGGTTCTAGACCTTCTATAAAGGTATTTTGTTACTTATACAATTTTAAAATCTGGGCTGCTGAAGGGAAACAGGGGCTGGGAATTCCTGTTCCACTGTATTGCAGATGCCACACAGTCAAGACCCTTTTCTTTATTTCCTGATAACAACAATTTCACTTAGTCTTCATTCACATTGGCAAGAAACTCCCAATACTTTTGACATGTTATCTTTCTCTGAATCACAGAGATTCAAGGATTTCTGATTCATTATCTGATTCATTATAGAAAATACCAAAAGCTTTATACTTATACTGAAAAACAGTAATAAATGGGATATACTTTGTTCATAAAACACAGATACGGGAGTCAAAGAAACCTTCAATTACAAGGAAGAATATTTCAATACTATGAAAAAGAAAGCCCTAAGCAGAAAAAGATACATATCCCAGTTACTGAGGTCAAGCAAGAACAAAAAAAGACATAAAATGTATTCCCTTAAGCTCCATCTTGGCACTCAATTACTTGGAATACTTACTTCTCTTTTCAACCTCAAGATGAAGGATCTGCCCTGGATGTCACTATGTGGGAGGAGCTGGAGGACTTAGATCTGGAACGTGCCCTGCCCATGGCAGTAGCACTCTCTCTTAGCTCTCAAGGGCTCTCTCTACCTCATCCTATGATGAAATTCAGGACCTCCGAGGGCTGACAGCAGCAAGTGGACACTACAGAACCCCAGCGGTTCTGGGTGGCTATTTCTTTCACTTTTTATTAAGGGACTTCACATATATATTTGACAATTCCTACTCTGACCTGAGATTGCCCTCCTTAGACAAAAGGTTTCAAGTCCCTGACAACTATACTGTGACAACAGACAAAAGAGATGTTCAACTTGAGGTCTCTCCCTGGATCCTTCTTATACCTAATATTCCTGGGTGTGCTTTCCTCAGTCCAGATGTATGGGTGTCCCCCTATAAGCCCTTGGCCCTTTGATTAAAGGCTTCTTAGGAAATGCCACATCCCTGAAAAGCCCTGATCCGTTTCCCTACTCCAAAACCTTGCAGAGAAGGAGTCCCTGTCCTAGGAAGTGATAAGAGATGGGAAATCCATGACATAAATAAGGGGGCCCAGGTAGAGACCTGTGAGAGAAACAAAATGTGGTAACCTGGCCGTCTGTCCCTTTAGCCAGACTCTCAGGCAATCCTCTGTTCTAATAAATAAATTTTATATTTTAGATCTAATAGATATTTTCTATACAAAAAAAATGCTTATGTGATGATTGTTTTGTGAGTCCTTGATCTTAAAGCTTATTTGAAACCTCATATGTATGCATAAATGATCTTATTGCCAGCAAATATTATCTCTTTTTCCTCTCTTCATATGTCACATTTGTTTTGGCATTATTATTATAATAATAAACATTGCTCTGGCTATGTATTACAATGTAATAGTTCTGACCTCAGAGTCTTTCTTCTTATTGCTTCCAATACATTTCACAGTAATGAGAATAAGAAGGGAATTAAGGGTACCAGGTCAGCTCAGGCTTGCAGGAGTGAGAGGGTGAGCTTTAGACTAACTCAGATCAAGGGCGTATGTCACTTACCAGCCATGGAAAAGTTTGTCACATCATTAAACTGAGAGAGCCTCGGGCTCTTTAACTGTGAAGGGAGTTTGACAAGCCCTGTCTGGAAAGACTGGTGGCATGTGGTGGTAACTGTAAAGCATCTGTCACAGGGCCTGGCAGGCACCATATCCCTCCCTTCTCATGACTGGTGCCAGCACTTTCCAACAAAGATCTGCCCTCCTTAGGGCTGATATCGAGCTTCCCTGGTGGCTCAGCAGCTAAAGGATCCGCCTGAGATACAGGAGCTGCAGGAGACACAGACTCAGTCTCTGGGTCAGAAAGATCCCGTGGAGGAGGAAATGGCAACCCAGCCTAGAATTCTTGGAATTCTTGGAATATCCCATGGACAAAGGAGCCTGGCGGGGTACAAGTCCATGGAGTCACAAGAAGTGAGACATGACTTAGCAATTCACAAGAAGAAGGCCTGGTATAAAGAAGTGAGGGAGAGCCTTGCCTGACAGTCTTCCCCTGAGCTTTCTAGAACTGACATCAAAGGGGGAGGGCAGGACTCTCCTTTGTACCCTCTATTCAGGGATGAGTAGACCCCTCAGTCTCCACTCGAGCTTCACAATTTGACTTCTGGTGGGGCTGGGGAATCCCTTCCCTTCTTGACCTGAGGCCTGTCTCCTCATAGTAAGACGATACCTCCCTGTGAGCCTGGAGGAGGAAATAAGAGTGGCCTTATCTAGCCACCCCCTCCCCATAGTCTCACAAGAATGAAAGCTGTGGCAAGCTCCCTTGAGGATGACAGGTGGTTCCTCTCAGGGTCCCAAATTTGACTCTAAGCCAAGCCCAAGACTCTCCCCTCTGTTGACATGGGACCACCACCATCAGACCCAAAAACCCTAACTTTCCTGCTACTCTTCAGTCAGAGCTGAAGGGCCCCTTGGCCTGACAACTCTACCTGTTGGCCTTCTAGCCTGACAGTAGGGAAGATTCTCTGTGGCCATCCTGGTATGTATGTTTAGACAGTTTTACCATCCTCACCCTCGATTTGAAATAACCTGGAAATATTCACAAACTGGAAATATTCCCTGACTTGCCTTAAAGCTTCTCCCCTCAGGCCCCCAATTCCGAGACCCCCAAGGAAGAAGTGGAGTTTGCCTCATTGGGCCACAACAGGGCTGTGGTCTTCCGAGGCTAACAGTAGTGGAAGCAATGTGTTCTGCCCCCACTGTTTTGAGATGGATGGTCTTTTCAGTCATCAGGGTCCTTGCCTCTGGTACAAACTGGAAATCATCCTTCTGCTTGACCTGTGGTCGCTCTGTTTGATCAGGAGATTCCTTACCTCCATTTGATCCTCTGGGAGAAGTGAGTAGGACTCACCATGTCACCAGGGCCTAAGTGGCCACAGTCTAAGACCTAACAGGGACAGTGCCCTCCGTGGCCCCCTTCTTTCTGAGAGGGATCCTTCATTGTCAGTCAGTGCCATCAATTGAACACTATTAGGAACTGGGTACCCTACATCAGCTAAATGAGGCCTCCCCATTAGCCCAAGGACTTTAAGGCCCTGAAGCCATTCACCTTCAGAAAATAAGGATAAACTTAGTCTGAAAGCCCTGCCTGTTCCCTCCCAGGGCCCATTACATTTGCAGGACTTTCTAAGAATTTATTGTAATGGGCTAGTTGCCTGCCGCACATCCTCAGACAAGAGTGTGCCACTGTCATACCTGGGATTTCCACTCTCTGATGAACAGCCCGCCTATAAACCAAGGTCCTCATCTCCTTGACACCAACCAGGCAGAAGTCACGGGGCCCTTGAGCTGGCCAGCACTTACCTATGCCTCCCAGGGCTAACTGGAGAAGATGAGCTAAGTGTAGTCCTGTCTGGCTGTGAGTCGAGGGGCTTCCATATCACACCCTGGGTCTTCACTTTGACTCTGCACCCTTCCTGGGGCTCTATTCTCTGCTGATCTGAGGCTGAGGGCTCTGCTGATTCCCAAAATCCCTACCTTCAGGGACCTGAGTTAGAAAGTGTTAACTACAGCAGCCCGGATTGTTCTGGACTTTCGTATACTTGCCAATAAGGACAGTATATCTTCATAGGTTCCTACTATGGGGCTGCATCTTTCCATCACCCCTCATTCAGGTTAATCACTGTCATTTCTGAGAGACTGATCCTTCTCCTCTACCAACCTCAGGAACTCTGCACCAAGACCAAGTTTCTTAGGTCTCTGAGAAGCCTGAAGAATAAGCGAGGCCTGGCTTAGCCCAACAAGTTCTGAGATCCCCTGCTGGACTGAGAGCAGTTGGAGTGCTGTTCCAGTGCCAACCTCCATATTCTGGGGTGTTGCTCTCCTCAATCCTCCCTACATGGGGCCCTCATCTTGCATCTGTGTCTTGGATTAAGGCTTCCTGGGGAATTCCAATCTCTGCAAACCCTTGAACTGTGTTTGCTCTGCAATGCTATGGAGAATGAATGGGTCCCTGTCCCAGGAGTGATAGGAGATGGAGAAGCTACAGCCCAAGGCAGGAGTTCCAGGATAGGTGGTCATCCATCAGAGGAAAAAAGTACATAAATCTATCTCATCAGCCAGGGGAAGATTCTCATGTCATTTCTGTTCT